>NW_016172003.1:4506-13634 GCF_001687245.7 Rhagoletis zephyria | reverse complement strand
CAGCGCCCCAAAAGACGACCGCTTACAGCGCGACCGGCCGCTAGCTCTGGCCTGAGTGAGTTATAAAAATAGAATTTGACAAAGTATCAACGATTAGATAAACGGCAAACGTAAACAAAACTGGAAGAGTGTGTGTGTGTGTGTGCAATACGAATACATACAACAATGTTAGACTGCGTGCTGCACACATGCGTGTTGTATGCAACAAAAATTGCATAGCAACAACAGCATGTACATATATATGTTGCATGTTAATATATTTGTATGTAGGTGTCTGTGCGCTTGCAACGCGGCAGCTAATAACAACAGGCCAGTCAACTCAAGTCAAGTCAAGTCAAGTCAAGTGGCCCCTTTGCGCATGTGCAGCAAGCACTTCGGCACTTGTTGCTGCTGAGGCGGTCGTTGTTGTTGTTGTTTTTGTTATTTCTGTTGCTTTGTTGCTGCTCAGTGAATGTCAGTCAGTCAGCCAGTCTAAGCGTTGTCGCTTTAGTTGTTAATATCGCCGTTTAAATCGCCGTGCATCACCCTCCTTCTCGACTTACTACACTCCCCCTGCCGCCCCCTTACCTCACATGCACACATACTTGTTGTTGCTGCCGTGTTGTGTGTGGCCAATTGGTGGCTAATTAAAGCGACATAACCTAAACGCATGTCATATGCTTGTTGTCGTCGCCTTCGTCGCCTTCATCGCCGTCGCCATCGCTGTTCATTGCGCCTCGGCTACTGTAGGCCAAAGTTGCTAGCAGCGCGTTTGCTGTTGTTTTCTTTGTTTTTTTTCACTTTTTTTCTTTATAATGCCACTTATCATTTTCCTTAGCAGCTCCCATATTGTTCATGGCAGTGCTGTTAGGCTCGCTCACCTTTGCAGTAGGATGTCTGCGCGCATGCGCCACATACAAAATGAAAATTTCTAGCGACCAACCCATAGCAAGCCTGTACAGTGGCTAATTTGTTTGCTCACTTGATGACAGCTTCAATGAAATTTTGTAAAACAACAACAATAACAACAAGAAACAACAAGAAATTAGCATTCAACATTTGGCTAACTTGCGTCTAATGCTGCACGTACTGTTTCTTTTTGTTGCTGTTGTGGTTGTACATATGTATATGCGCGCATTATTATTGCGGTTCGTTTTCTGGCATATAGCTAGCCAGTGTTGCTTTTTTTCAAACAATTTTTTTCCAATCACATCTAATTGACATGCGCGACCTGCCACCGGATATGTGTTGTCGCCGCTGTTGTTATTTTTATTGCTAAGCATTATATGTTGGACATGTGTATTTGCTATTGCTGCTGTTGGTGTTGTTGTTGTTGTTGTTGTTACAATTTGATTGGCAAGTGTTCGGCGAATAGAATTTGAATTCCATATATGAATTTCAATACCATTTTTAAAGTGTATTCGTAATTATTGCGTATACTACTCTAATGAAAGCATAGACAGACGACAGCGTTGATTCGGATCAACTCGTTAATTCGGAATTAGCTCGGGAATTAGCTGCAGTTGATCCGGATTAAGTCCTGCATCTAACTCAAAATTCAGGGGAATTTCGAGCCCACGACCTTGCGACTCTTTAATCCGCATTACTGCCGTCTGTCGGCGTACAATTTTGATCAGATCAACTGCGGCGTTAATCTGCATCAACGTCGCCGTCTGTCTATGCTGTAAGTCAGTCAAGTTACTTGTGTTTTCGATTTGATTAAGTATTATTGGCAGCGTTTTCGTTTGATTGCACTTACATGTGCTTAGCATTGTCTATGTCTATGTCTTCCTGTCGATGAAAATAGAAATTTATTTACCTTACCATAAAGCGCGTTGTTAAATTAAGCTCTTTCGCTGTTATTTAAATCTATTTATAAACGTCACGCGTGCGGCAGGAAATCTATGGCATATTTTTAATCGACCTCTATTGTCTAAGCTACCATTTTTGGATGGGTGCATAGAAATTAAGAAAATAATGGCTTATGAAAGTCTAAACAGAGACTGGAAACTTGTAAAGTCTATGTTTATTTAGTCTGCGAAATGAAAAATATAAATGTATCTACATATAAAAATAATTCCAGAAAAAATGCATTTTTTATCGCCTAGACCGAGTCCTTTGTCCTCAATTCTCCATTCACTGCTAAAAAATTCCTGGGTAGATAAATTCACAATTTTCCTTTTTTCGACCTGTTCTGCCACATAACTGCCGTGGCTAAGTGGCGCGGCATCCGCTTACAGCATAGGCATAATTTTTCCTCGGCCTGTGGAACAACTGCCCAATACTGCCAAGGTAACGCACCAGTGCTTTGGCATCCGATTTGGCAAAGTCAACCTCCATGCTAATAGAAGTTTCTCTCTCCTCAGGGCCTGCCACCACTACTACCTCTGGAAGTCGGAGGCAATTTCTCCGGCGTAGGCTGGGTAGACCTTAAGTACTACTTTCTCGAAGTTATAAGATATGAACTTTTGAAGCTCAGTGAAAGTGCTGAGGTGCTTTTCATTGAGCAGCACTCATGCTCTAGACTTTTAGCCTTCGCGAAAATATAAGGGTCCGGTAACAGAGAATTTTATTTATCACCTCTGATGGAGAAAGTTTTTTGTAAAGTAATTTGTCGTACTCTAGAATCGATCGAGGTACTAAGATTGGAGTCATTTTAACGTACCCTCACACCTACCACGTTTGCAACGGGTCGTGAGCAGTCCAACTGTTAGTGCACCAGCCATCTCTGATAAAATTCACTTCAGTATACTAAGTTAAACACGGTAAGAGAGATAACGACTTCAGTTAAGTCAATTCACCACTTCATCTGGAAATTGCAGGCCGCCTTACAACTGCGAGGTGCCTTAATTTAATTAGAACCAGTATTTACCAAAGATTATTATATGTACTCATATAAACAACAATGACAGCATGCTCCACAATTTCATAGCCATCATAAGCGTATAAAAAAAAACGGTTCCACTATTTAATTAAGTAACTACATGAATGTAAAGTGAAAAACTAAATGGGAAAAATATGCAGTCCCATATGGGTCACTCCATGTCAAATCGACCAATTATTGTATCTTTGATTTGGATGAATTTTGGTCAGGATTTTTCTTTTTTTAAATAACAAAATTCTGCCAAGGTAAAAAAAATTTAAAACATTTTTCGAAAGTACAAAATTTTACAATTTTCCGGATTTCGCGACTTTATTTTTTGAATATCATAAAACCTGTTTTAGTTACAAAAAATTTTTGTGGCCTCGTTTTAAAACTGGTGTTTTGGCCTATATAAAAAATTTATTTAAAAAAATTACAGAATTTTGGAATTTAAAATATCGTAAGAGCAAAACATTTTTTTTTTTAATTTCAAAACTCTCTAAATTTCTTTATTTTTCTATTTCTGCAAGTTTATTTTTTGAATATCTCAAATCTATTACAGTTATATAAAACAAATATGTATCTATGTATATCGTAAAATCTTTTAATAAAATACCTCTAACAGATCTTAAAAGATCCCAAAAATTTTATTACTATATAAATTTTTCAACTTCAAAAAAAAATATTTTTTGCAAACTGTAAATTTAAATTAAAATAAAATTATAAAAAATCTAAGTTAAAAATTTCATGTTTAAAAGAACCAGGAAACTGTCAGGATCTTTCAAGACTAGTTGGAGCTATTAATAAATTTTTGAACTTAAAAGAAAAAAATTTTCCAAACTGTAAATTTGAATTAAATAAAAATCATAACTTTATGCAGAGTTTGCAAAAAAATGTTTCAAAGTTTAAAATTTCATGTTTGACAAACACCTTGAACCTCCTGCATCTTTCAATAACAGTTGGAACTATTTTTTAAAATATTTACCCAAATTTTTTATAGGTTTTTGCTTTGACGATTTGTTATTTTTAAAATTCTGTAAATTTTTGTTCAAACTTGCTTTGTATATTTTTTATGGTACCAAATATATTTTAATTATAATATTTTTTGATGTATTCAAACAACAAACTTGTGAAATCCGGGTAATTGTAAAATTTTGCATAACTTTAAAAAATATATATGTTTTTTTTTCTTTGACTGAACTTTATTATAGATATGTTAAGGGACAAGTTCTCACCAAAATTCATACAAATCAAAAATGGTCAATTTTACATGGATTGACCCACACATGCATATGTATTTATATCAAGCAGAAAAACTTACGTTACGGAATTTGCAAAGCACAGCGGCCTCAGCAGCAGCAGCAGCATGTCAACGATGTTGCTAACACAAATTGCCACTTCGATAACTCCAAATATGTTGCTGCGCGTAGACGCACAGCGAAAAAATTGGCAGCTTAAAAATGTACGCGTTGAAACGACACGAAATTGACGGCGAACCAACTTGGCTACCAAAATAGTGAGTTTATAAAAAATAAAATGAAAACAAAAATAACTAAATGAAATGGCATTTAGGCGCAGCTTGAAACAAGTGTATAGGCAGAACAACAACAACTAAATGGCAATCGCATTGCAGCTACATTATTTAGCCAAAAAGGCGCTATTACGCTGTACGTACACTCAACTGGAAGCTGGCAGTTTTTTCCTCCAACAGGAGTGTATCAGTGTCGCCAACACATGTTGTACAGTAACATAACAGCAAACTCAGCAACAACAACAACAACAACACATCAGTTGTATGACGCACACTTGCGTAGCAGCTGACAAACCAACTAAGTAAGCAATGCTGCTGTCAATGAAGGACCCAAAATTGGGCAATGGGCAGTTGTCGCCAGAAGTGGCAGTCAGCAGCAGCCAGCCTCCAGGCGACTAGCAAAAACGCACGACAGTTGCAGTGATTTGGTAATGGCTTCTTGGCAGCACTTAGTCAAGCGCAACCAAGCGCAGGAAGTAGAAGAGTAGGATGAGGAGAAGTTGCAAGGTGCCAGGTGCCAGGTGCAAGGAGTGTGGTGTAGCGTGCGAGTGTGCACAAATGCAGTTAGCTGGCAAAATTTATAGCAAAGACTACAACAATACAATACAGCGAACGAGTGAAAAATGTCACCTCACCATTAATGGCAGCTTGGCACTTAGCGCGCGCAACAGATGTAACCGAAGGCATCAATGCTTTTGGGCAACACAACATATTGCTCACGCACCGCAGCCATATGTGGCGGCTGGAATGTTGCTTGCCTGCAAAATATTGCCACAGCGCCGCTAGCCAGCATAGCAAAGCAGAAGCAAAGCAATTTTTATCTGTTCCATGGCACACCATCTGCGATTGCATCGGAACAAAGAGCAACAGCAACAGTAAGTGCAACTGCAACGAGACGAACTATAATGATTAACAACAATATAAAATGTGACCGATATTTGCCACGTTCGCAGGCAGACATAAATGGCAAAAGCAACATATGTACTAGCAATATGTTGCGTATTTAGGCGTAATGTTGCCAAAGCGCTGGCGTCAAGTCACACACAAGCAGCGTTGACAACAGAGGCTGATATCGAGCGGCCTGTTGTCGGTCACTAGCTGAACAGCAGCAGCACACAGCACATGGCAGCAAGAAATTGCAGGCACTCATTGCTAAATGCCAGATGGTCGTAAGTGCTCGCATCGCCTACATACATACATACATACATGCAAATGCTAGCGAACACAGTCCATAATTTTTTTTTTGTACATATTTATGATGATGCCCCATGACCATGTAATCGAATACTTATGCTTCCCCATCACACAATACACAAACATAATACATTCACGTAAAAGAGAGCCAGGAGGCCAGGGCGGCGTACAACATTCACTGTCCACCAATGGCTACAATTGCTGTGCTGAATGCCAAACCGTTGCAGGTGTCTTTACCAGATTTGTCACCTCATTGTTGCGCCTCTGATGCTGTAGCGTTTACTGCTGCTGCTGCTGCTGCTGCTATAAAATGTATGTATATGGTTGTTGTAAATTTTATTGTTGCTCTTGCTTTCCATTTTTATTTATGTATTTCATTGCATTTTTATGCATTTATTGCAGTCATGTGGCGTCATTGGTACATGAGTAGTCCAGCCACTAGCCAGCTAGCTGCCAGCCTTTTCAGCCCACATACATATCTTCGCCATGGCATCATCGCATGCGCATGTTGTCTGCTATATAGTGAAGTCATGATTCAATTCCTGTTTTTCTTTTTTATTAACACCAAAAGCGGTGAAAAATTATATACGGCAATGAGTTGGATGCCTTCCCATTCTGGTGTGTATGTGTTGCTTTTTTGTCTAGCAGTAGTGTCCAAGCAACTTTCTCAAGAACTTAGTCCATAAATAAAAAAAATTATAAAACAGATTTTACTGACACACAGGAATCTTTCACAAAATATTATCCATTGGCAATCAACGTCTAGCTCTTAGATAATTTTCAAAATACTGCGCTAATTTCCGATTTCTTTTCTTTCTATTTTATTCTTTCTATATTTTCTGTATAAAAGATTGTCGTTATCTCCTTTAGTTTCCTAGATATTGTGTGAAAAGTATCGTTAAATTAATACACGTTTTGAGAAATTGCATTCCAAACTTCAATCGCTATTTCCTAAAACCTGCCAAAAGTAACATATGACAATCTTTCCAGTTTCCAGAAGACGAATTGTCAACTCTGGCAACTTGTTTGGAAACTCGTTTCTGTCTTTCCAAAGGCTAAAAGATCCCAGCGTTATTCTGTTTTTCTTTTAGCAATAAGTTTTCCTAAATTTGATTCGAAAAAAAATAAATACTAACAGCCCAATTCTGTACTGGTGACAAAACTAGTGTTGGGAACTATCAAGTACTTTTGAGGATCGAGTTCTTTGGTATCGCTACTTTTAAGGATCGGGTATTTTTCAGAGTACTGAGTACTTTCTTTAAAAATGCTAAGTTGGTAACATTTCAATGCTTAGTGTAGAAATCTCACAAGCTGGCAGCATTTTATTCAAATTAGTATTGCACTTGACAACTATTGAAACTTCAAATTGAGTACAATCATTTCTGAATACCGATAAATGTAAATAAAACACTAAAAGTATCTATTCGACACTTAATACTGAGTACCTTTCTATCCTGAGAACAGGGTATTTTTGAGTACTGAGTACTTTCGAGCGCTTTTTTGAGTACTGAGTTCTTTGAAGTACTCAGTATCGATACTTTTAAAAATCGAGTGCGGTCGATCCTTCTGAGAATCGAGTTCTGAGTACTTTTGGTATCGATACTGCCCAACACTAGACAAAACGTTTATAACTGGGTAAGGATTCCTCAAGTGGCCCCGAATTTACCAAGATTAATAGTTTTCAATTATATTCAGGCAGCGCCGACTTTTGTACTCGAACAGTACACTGTGTAAATTTTGTTGCGAAATTCCAAATAGTTTTTTTTTAATCAACAATTGAAAATTTTTACAGTGTTTTGGAAGTTTTTATTTTTCTTTGAAAGTAAGTGTCCGAATGAAAATTTTTTTTTGGGTGCAGATTTAAAAAACATTAATAGTTTACAATGAAACTATTTGCGTTACAAAAAACATTTTTTTTTTTTGCTTTTCAATATTTTTTTATGAAAAATTGAACATTTAAGCAATTTCTGCGGCTCGTGGAGGAAAATTTTTAGCAACAACTTATGAAATAAAGGCTGATTTCCAAAACGTATCAATACATTGTTTGGAAACTGTTATACTGCGGTATTCAAACTGTTTGTATATGCAGAGTTGCGAAACATTGCAGCCATATACATTGCATATTTTAAATATTCAATATAGCAATGAACAATTTTTCTGAATTTTCCATTTCTAAAACACCAATGCTAACCAATAACAAACGAAGCATCAACTTTGTTTCTGATGCGCTGATTGGTCGAGCGATGCGTTTCGATAACTTCTCGGCTGCGTTTGGAAAAGTATACATTGTCGATATTTTGTAATTCGACGTTATGGAACCTTATACTTTGTACGTATGCAAAGCAATTGACGTTTTGGAAGTCAGCCGAACATTTCTGCATTTATCTATGAAAAAATGCGTGCATTTCGATATAGTTTGGTCGGAATGAATTTTTGTTTGCCAGCGTGCGCGCTCGACTCCCGCGGGCATGAGAAATTCGAGCTTGAGAAACAAAAGTGGAGCGATTGAAACGTGCATTTCTTTCCTGCGTAATAAGTCAACGCGGATTGCGCGCGATCCAGCCACGAGAGTCGGGCCTGCACGAAAAATTACACTGAAGATGGCACAACGCCGAAACCGGTTTGTCTCCAAACCAAATTTTGACAAGGGATGACGGAAATTCGTTCCAAAATACATCATACACCCACCCTGTCGGAAACAACAACAACCAAAAAAGAATGCAACAACTGCTGGAAATTATTTGTCATTTGTCTACGAGATCTTAATGCAGATTCACCGTTCGTGCCCGAGCACTTTTTGTTGGTAATTTTAAACGAAAGCCTCAGTCAGTCATCGACTATCCTTTTCAGATATTTAAATTTTTCGCGCGTATTGCATCGCACGATTTCCATTTTTAAAAGATACAGCTTCAGGTCTCTTGCTTCATATTGCGGACGACTATTTATTATTTTTCTGTAAATCAATAAAACCAGCCACCAATGCAAGGCGCTTTAAGCAAATAATATAATTATATAAAATGGCGATGAAAAGGTATTTTACCAATCACTTAACAGTATGCAATAAATATTTTTTGTAGTAGAAAATGCATTAGGGATGCACTTTACGTAAGGATTTCTTTATACAGCATTAATATCCCCAGTAGATACTATTTATTTAACGCAATTAAAAAATGCATTTACAATGAGTAGATTTTTCAAGCAGCTGCATGAAAATATATCTCTAAGTTTTTATTAATCTATATGACGCAGTGCTGGGCACGGAGAGCTTTAATTAAAGCGCGCCCTCATTAGATCTATAGAAATGTTTAAAAAAGGAACAGTCCAGCGCCTTCGTCTTGGCCTGCAGGCTGTATCGGAGATACAGCCGCTAAATTTAAACGTAGAATACGTGGTATGGTTAAGAGCATATCCAAGTAAAAAAACAAAAGCACACACTAAGCAAAAAATATCGATAACAAAAGCGATAATAATATCGGTAGCAAAATCGATAAAAACATCGATAAAGAAATCGATGAAAATATTGATATCAAAATCGAAAAAATATCGAAAGCAAAATCGATA
>NW_016172003.1:0-3075 GCF_001687245.7 Rhagoletis zephyria | reverse complement strand
TACATATAAAAGTTGAGCAATGCCAATTCGTTGTAATGATGCGCACCTGCTTGGAAAGCGTTAATTTTTCAATAATTAATTTCAATAAATCGCAATTGAAATTCCGCACAGAAGTCGTCTAGCCAAGCAAATGCAATAAAAATCGTTGTTTATAATTAAGTATGAGGAAATCGATTTGTAAATATTCGCATTTGATGAGGCCGAGAATCGATTTTGCTGTTCGTGTTGATGATGAGTGAGTGGGTGTATCGATGACGCGCGTAAATGACGCATAACTTTGTGGTTGATTATTCGATAATTTTGTATATTAAGTGCTCGTATGTAAAATTTTGCATTCGCTTAACGTGCTAAGTACACTATTTTGCAGCATGGAGATAATAGTATTTTAATTTTAATTTCTTTACTGAAAAAAAAATCTTTAAAACACGGTATCTACAGAACCATTCAAAATCTACAATTTTTAATTTAAATTAGTTCTTCAAGAGTAAGCAACAACGAGCCGTACGCCATAGTTGTCGTCCTTAACTCACCAAACTTGCAGTATGCTCCCAACAACCCTGCTGCCATTTTCATGCCTCGAGAGTTGGCACTTTGTACGGCCTAGTAAAGAGAACTAACTAGCTGAATTTACCTTCAGACTAACCAGTTTACCAGACTACATTGGGGCGGGTCAATTTTTTTTTTACTTTGACAAACTCTAAATTGAGTTTATACTCATGGTTTCTTCAGAAAAATTTGTTTAGAATTACATGTAAAATCCTCCTATGCTGTATGCGCATACTCGAAAAAATCTCTCAAACAAATTGACCCGCCCTTATGCACATATGGTCTCTATTGTATCCATCCGCCTACATGTGTTACTAAAGTTTGTTCAATGTTTCAACTTTAATTTCAAGCAGGGACATAACTATTATAAGAGAAAAGAATAAAAGGCAATCAATAATTATTATATTATGATAAATATTTTTCCAGTCATCTATAGTTATTATTCAAGGAGTTATATTATAAAAGTTTTTTCATAATAATTATCACTGAGATAAATATTTTTAAGTCTTCAAAAGCTTTTATTTTAAGATTTATATTATAAAAGTCCTTTTATAAAAATTATCAGAGAGATAAATATTTTTAAGTCTTCAAAGACTTTTATTTTAAGATTTATATTATAAAAGTCTTTTCATAATAATTATGAGTGCGAAAAAATTTTCTGAAACTAATCGCGAACAAGCCCCGTCTTTTAAGACTTAAAAATTTTTCGCACTTATAATAAGTCCTTGAAGACTTAGAAATATTTATCTTGCTGATAATTATTATGAAAAGACTTTTGTTATATAAGTCTTAAAATAATAGTTATCGATGACTTAATTAAATTTTCTCTCACACATAATTATTATCAAAAGACTTATAATTCATACGAAAATTTTGATGACTTTTTTAAAACTCCACCATGAAATAATTATTATTCGGGTCTCTGATTTCAAGCGATCTCAAAGAATAAAGAGGCCTACCCTTTTAACAGAGGTCTGTGACTTTACATATTAGGGCAGGAAAATTGGAACATCAAAACTAAGCTCTGACAGAGATTTCGGCAGTGATTTTGTTAACATGAAAGAGTCTGACACTCTCTCATAAAACGTAACGGATTTTATACCACGTCGCTGTTCGAAACTTATAAAACTTTCTAGGAAACGCATTGCCTGGAGATTGCGTTCATTTCCGATGCAGGCAGATATAAATAAATATGAAAATAGATAGGACAACGTTAAGAGATACCAGACTTCGAAGATAGCAAAGCCAGTGGTCATATTTGCGCACTAATGTCAGGAAAATCTCCCAGGGAGATCTGTGTAAGATACAGAAAATTCTGATTGATGAATATTTGGTACTGGCACACTGCGGTGTTCAAGGCAACGAATTGGCTGATGAATTTGTGTACTGCTGTTCTTTGGAGCATCCTATTTAAACCGCAGCCAAAGAGACACCATTGCTACTATTCCTTGATTGTGAGGGCAGCTCAAGAGGAGGTGAAAAGAGTCTAGTCTCAACGTGGCCAAAGAATAGACACTTACACGAGTTGCCTACCAACAGAAGCTCTTCGAAACAGTCTGGCGATCTTTAGAATTAGACTTATAGGCTTATTATTATTAAGGCTTATATCGCATTACAGTGATTTTATCACGACCACCGCCAACGTAAAGGTCACAAAGTAATCGGCATTGAAAAATTTGATCATTAAATTACAATTCATGTAATACTCATTGTGTAGCATTTATGAATTTTAAAAAAAGGCAATTATGAAAGAATTCTCCTTTGACTATTTATTAGTACGCCATAAGCAACAGGTGTAAATTATTCAATTGCTTTTATTTTTCATAAATTTTCAAAGAACCAACGGCGAACATAACTGCAGCAGCCGAAATGAATGGAGAACCATTAAAAGATAATGAACCGTTTATGATAAAATGCAATGTGATAATAAGAGGATTAAAGTGGATATTACTTAAAAAAAAGAAAAGTATTCAAATAAACCAAAACAATGGTCATAGATAAAAACTGTTGTTCGAAATAAATTTTCTTAAGAGGTATAAGTTACATTTTTCGGCAACAAATAGAGGAAAAAATAATTATGTGACAAGACACTTTTAGTTAAGGTAAAGCGGCGATTTCTCGAATTTTTGATTTTTGGTTAAGCTTACCCGAGCACCGAAGATTTTAATGGTGCTAAAGTGGCACATTAGCATAAAAGCTATGTAAGCGAGGTTGGCCATAATGAATCACATACAAGAAAAGAATGCATTAGAGTAAATGCTGAAAGCCGCCAGCCTCCAGCCACCAGACATCAGACAAAAATACTAAAAAATAAAAGAATACAAAAGTTTTTAATGCGCTGCTGTAGAACAAAAAAAAAAAACTAATTCTACAGACTTACTAAAAAGGCATATAAAAGGCAAAGCCGCTCATAAATAACTCAACACACACGCCGTCTAAATTTAGTAGTGCCATTGCTGCTAGTAGGTACTAAAATTTAACCCAACCAACGGAAAGGCAGGCAGGCGGCAAGGCAAGGCAAGGCAACCA
>NW_016172002.1:0-13636 GCF_001687245.7 Rhagoletis zephyria | reverse complement strand
GTAAAATCGCTATCATGGCAAAACTGTTATAAACAAAATTTTTGTTTATTAAATAATTTCATTACAATTACATAGTATAAACATGCTATTAACACAACACTTTGGTTTGCAAATGGTCGTTCATGGCAAAATCAGCAAAGGTGTTTCAGGTTTTTTCTTTTTGCCCCTTCGATCCGAAATCATTTCACTCTTTAAGACCATAAACAACTGGCGGCCGAAAAAATAAAAAACCTCACAAATGCCCACCAAAGAGAAGCCTGTAACAATGCTGGCTAGATTGCCAATTAAACCTTTGATGAAGAAAGTAGAAGGAATTGATTTAAAAAAATGCTGCTTACAGGTAAATTACACAAACTTACCTAGTACTTCGAACCAGCTATCCTTCAGTAAACGCCTAAAGAATTGAATATGCGGGGTGCCGAAGAAAACCTCCACCAATGCGAGATTCGATACATTTAAATGAAATATTTCTCTGAAAAAAAAAAAAAAAAACTGATTGCCCAGTTTTAAGTACATACAAACATATATCGTCGCTTAGAGTACAAAACCGCGTATCAACAAAATGCAAAACCGCGTATGTGAGGTTGCCCAAATTATTTTCTAGAGATTAAAAACACTCTCGTATTTCAAAATGGTTCTCATTTTTATAAAGCTACGTATTTCTGGCTAGTATATTTCAGGGCAAATGGATAAGGATTGAGGCAAGAGCAATGTCGGTTACGCGGTTTTGCTATACGACGATATGTATATTTAGGCTTGTTCATTTTAGGATTTCCCGGAATATGAAGGTGGTTTTTTTTGTGAAACTCAATACTGTCAAAAAATGTCCTTTATTTGAAGACGCATGAATATGAACTACCAAACCGACTTCCGGTTTCGACCGAAAGTGGATTAAACCGACCGGAAGTTAAAATTTTTGAATGGGGCATATATGATTTTAAACAGGTTCTTCGGAAAAAATACATAACTTTTGTCGGAAACTTTTTGCTGTAGTCATTTAACACTCGCACAAATCGATAGTAAATCTTTACTTACGGAAAGGTATGTGTGTAATAATTTACTAAAGGCAATTCATTGGTATGGATGGCGTAACGCACTGACGAACACAAAGGCAAACACTGCGGACAATATAAAGCGTCCTCCATTTCAAGTTCCAGTCCAGGGATGTATGCGCGTTCGGTAATAACGTTGGACCATTTAACTAAATATGAGTCAAAAATATCAAAATATTTACGTATGGTTATTACAAATTTTCGGACTAGACTTTTAAGCACTCACAATAATAACGTTCCAAACAAGGCTTATGCCGCAGAGTACAGTAAACAAACTCTCTATCCACGTCAAGCAATTCCTCCGGATAAGTGAACAAGAGACAATTACATATTGCCAACATGCTATTCATGCGACAACGTGTAATGCATTTATTGTGGCTATACTTTTTGCCATAGATACGAGGTCGCTCATCTTCAAATAAACATTTTCGCTATACAAAGGCAAAGGAAAAGACAAAAAGTAGTAAGATGTTGAGTAACAGCGCTCATGAGTATGTATGTAGTTAAGTATGTAGAAGCAATTAAAGTAAACTTTTGACGACATTAATGCAATGTGTCTGCAGGATTAAATTAATCCATACTTACTGCTGTCGGTGGTAGAATACGCGCTTCGTGAACGGTTTGCATAATGCTCGGCTCTATTGAAATGTATGTGTGCACACCAGTTGGTGTGAAACGTTCTCTTATCGAACCACTCGAAGTATCTGCATAATTTCCATGTGGATATATATAAAACTGTAGTACTCATATAGAATAATTGTGGAGAAGAGGAAATTAGGGAAAGTTAGAAAATTATACTTAGCAAGAAGTGTCTATAGGGACACGATATCGAACAGAAAGTATCGATATGGTACTCATTTAAGGTATCGCTTTAAAAATATCGGGTACCCATTAATATCGGAATAAAAAGACTCGATATTCCAAATATCGATACCAAAATCCAAAAAATGTATATGAATATAGGTCTCGTATATAGGCCGCTGTGGTGTAATGATTAGAAGTGCTCAAAACTTGAAAATGAAAAACAGCTTCCCATTAAAACAAAATCGGCGTTCAAAGTCGACATAAAACTGTAGGGACCCCTTTTGTGCCACAACATTAATAGCCCGAACACAATGAAAACGACGAGCTATGGACCATAGCTGTCAAATTATTTTAACATGTACTCTTATGTAGATAATTATTTTGGCACCGACCGGGCTACGCGACGACTGTGGTTGTGGCCAGATTAGATCTATTTCTATTTTTCCAGCGACAGATTAGGTTCTTCCTCTTCTTTTATGTCAAACTCGTACAAATTCGCTATCGACAAAGCGTTTAAACAATGAAGATAACAAATTGGAAGCGCACTTTACAAATCGGAGGAGAATCTCACTAACATATTTTGTAACAACACGTAGAGATTGAGGTGTTGTCTTAAAACAACAAAGTCGCGGGTTCAAATTCCACCACATGCAATCCTAACTATATTAACCATTTCTGCTCTTAAAAGCCCAATTTATTATTAAATGTTAATAACATTATCCTTGTAATGTGGGTGTTGCGAAGACATTAATAGTAATACGAACCTTGTTATAAAATTAAGGTGAAGGGAAAAAACCGCGTGTCTTTTCTTTAAAAATTCCGAATTCAAGAGAGTTTTTTACAAAAAATACAATTCTCAGTTGTCATTACAGGGTTGCAAAAGGTAAAAGCATTCAATGTTCAGTACAACATTACAGGGCTGCAAAAAGTTAGTAGAAAAGTAAAAGACTATGCAATAATATTGAACAGTGAGTTTATTACATTCGATACGATACTAGGGTTCTGGTACTCGATTCCAAAAAATATCGTTTTAAAACTATCGAGTAGAAAATATCGGTATCGAATGCCAAAAGTATCGAAATGGTATCGTATCGTATCGAAATTCGTGTCCCTAAGTGTCTATTACTGCGTATCAAGATAATGCAAAACCTCGTATGGGAGTTGCCCAAATTTTACAGGAGAGCGTAAAAAGTGTATTTTATTTCCAAAAGGTTCTCTAGATATTTTCTTATGAATTGATAAGGCTTGATGCCAGGATCTTCCGATGAGCAAATCTAATTTTTGGCACAAGTGTCAGTTTCGAGGTTTTGCAGGACCATGATACGCAGTTTTTCACTTTAAGCGACGATATATATCATATTAGATATCAGCCTCAAGATCTAATTTATCCGACAAAAGTCACACTAAACAAAACATATACAAGTGTATATGCTATATATTAAGGTGCTCTCCCATCGGTAGTATAAGATTTATTTTATCTTAAGACTTCCGCCAAAATATTTCGCATAAATATTAAGTTTTACGTGAGCTGGACCGATTTGAAAATACTCCCAAAAATCAGTTTTTTATAAATAAAATTAGCTTTTGAAAAAAAAAAGTTTCTAAGAAGTTACCTCAGCTGGATAAAATAATAAAATAAAGTTTATCAATGGAATAGAAATGAACTTTTTGGAGATATTTTTAAAAGTAATAATTTCCCGGAATATTTCGTTGAAATATAAAAGATTTTACAATTCCCGCGAAAAAAAAACCGAAATTTTGTACATATAATAAAATCTTTTTAAAATGTAAAAATAAATAATATATTTTTTTTTCATTTTTTCTTTTTTATTTCTTTAAAAGAATTGCCCGAAGAGGTACCGTAATACGTATATTAGGGTTATAAGCGCATACTTACCATAAAACCGGAAGAAATCGATTCCTTGAAAAAGTCATCACTGCTTGAAGCATTTAGTAAAAGTACTAAACCTTTAGATGCCGTAAAAAGACTAAGCCTTGTAGGACGTGGTTTTGCATACCTAAAGAGAAAAATGTATGTACACAGAGAAAAAAAACTACTAAATAAAATGGAACAAAACTAATAAGATTACTCTATGGGTATTCTTCAAATCTTGTCAATAAAATCTATAAGCGACTATTCCATTTTTATATATAAGGTTCATAATAGTAAAAGTGAGAGTTTTGTCATGTCAATCATTTTCCGTATTTTCAGTGACAAAAATAATTTCAATTAAAATAATTAATTGTTTTAGAATTATCGGGTTTTAAAATATCGTTGCCAAAATTATAGCTACTAAAATTTAATTTTTCGTTTTAAATCGTATGCAAATGAGCAAATTTTCATAGTTAAAATGGTAAATGTTGCGTTTTACAGTGTGACCCAGAATAGTTAAGTGGCAAGTTCAAATCACTTGCCTCTCTCTTTAATTGTTTGACGTAAACGTTTGAAGAACGGTTTGCAAGCGGCAGACTTAGGTCCATTTCGTCCGAATACCTTTGAATTGATCAATATTTACATAGACCTCTCGGGACACAGATAGATCGATGTTAATAAATGTATGGATTTATGTGATTGACGAAACAGATTTTAAAGAAAATAAGTGTAGCATTGTAGGAGTACGTACCGCTGTAGACAAATGAATTGCTAGATTTCTATATCATTTACTTTTAAAGTTATGTAAATAGATTTCTGTGTGGTTATGTGTAAGTAGTGAAAGAGTTACTCACAAGCCATCAGCATTGAAGGAGCAGCAAAATCCACTCGCTGTCAGTGTTTCTGTAAACTTCGTTGCGCAATCAATGTCCTCGCCAGCCAAGCGACAACGCACGAATAGATTCTTACAATTTGGAGTTAACTAAATGTAAATGAATACGAAACAACTAATTTTTGAATACCGAATTCTACAGTGGCGGTCAAAAATTAATGAATGGTGTTTCGCTTTTAATATTTGCAATGTTTATCAAGCTAATTTTTTTTTTGATTTTTTGTATGCTTTAACAAAACTAACTATATAAATCACACTTTATTCGGAACTTAAAAAAAATCCAAAAATTTTTATCTAAATTTCGAACTTTTTAACCAGAATTTTAAAAAAATTTTTGGGTATGCAGTTAACAGGCTTGTAAAATTTTAGTAAAGTGAATTCAAGTTTTCGCATTGAGTTTTAATAGTTTTTTTTTGCTGACTTATTTTGTGGGTAATTATATGAAAATAGCGAAATTTAAGAAAACTGGCGTTGACTTTTTTAATTTTATTTCGCAAACGGTCTTGGGCATATTCTTCCACAAAATATTCGTATTTACATACATGAAAAAAGTGCAAAACGCCGTTAACAAAATAAAATTGTCAAAAATCAATTCGATTTTTTAGCCGCTCAAAACTTGCTTTCATTTAATTAGAACTTTATAAGCCTTTTATCTCAAAAAATGTCTAAAAATTCTGGCTACAATACTCGAAATTTAGATAAAAATGTGTGGATTTTTTCTACGTTCTGTTTAAAGTTTGAAAGTGTGGTTTACATAATTTTTTTAACCATGAACTATATTTTTATAGAAAAATATTAAAGAAAAATTCAGCTTGAAAAACATTGTAAATATTAAAAACGACCGCCACTGTATATCTTTAAAAATTGGAAACTTTAACAGCAGAAAAAATTAATTGGTGCCATTATAGATATATGTAAATATGTGCATATGTATATATATATTTATTCATTGAAGGATTTATTCTCCCTTTTCTGACGATTTCAAAGTCTTCAAAAAGTTTCCGGGAAAAGCCAGGGTGATTACCAAATTTACCAACTGTGACAAAAAGGAAAGGTTTCTGAAATTTTTGAAATCAAAAATCTGCTATTAAGTATATTCGGAATCCTTATTTTAATTAGCACTACAACTGTTTGTCGGTTTGTGTCTAGACCAAATCTTCGCCAGGTGTCCCTTTCCTTTACGGATTTGCATCAGGTATTTACCCGAGTGCAGACAGATCCTTCTGGACTTGGTCCTTCCATTTTGCATTTTTGCACGGCTATTTCGGGTGGTTTGTAGAACCTGATTTTTGTCCGTAGAGAGAGGGTTCTGCTTTTGAATTGCCTATGGAGCCCATCGTAGCACCTGTTGGCTAGAGTTTTTCTTCACTTCATCTCCAGGCTGGCCTTATTGGTGGTGTTTATGCTCAATCCTACGAAGACCAAGTCTTTCAATACTTCAAGATTATAACTGCCAACTGTGACGTGTGTCCCAAAAGGCATGGACTCTTCATTTGTTGGCAGATGGTACTTGTCCTCGTTCACCTCTTTAGCTTCTTTTTCTATGCTGGAAAGTGCTGCACTTACGCCTTTAAGATGCAGGCCAACGATATCGATACAATCTGGATACGCCAGCAGGATATTTAGTTTATTGTATATTGCGCAGATCAGATTAGCAGCTCTTATTACGCTTTCAAGCATCACATTATTAAAGTCGCATGAGAGTGAATCGCTTTGCCTAAAACCTCGTGCTCGACGCCACTCTACATAGCATAGTAGTTCTGCGGGTGGACTTACCAGGTCTGAAGCCACACTGCTAAGGTTGTTTTTGTTGTAGCGGCACTACTAAGCACCGACTATTTATCTATCGGTAGGCGCAAGAAACGGGCAGTTTCGACGGATCAGATCAAAAGGAGAGGGATGTTAGTTTAATTGGATTGAGCTGGCATGTGAAGATGTGGTTGGTGTCGTGCGGGGAGTTTCCACATGCCCGACACTCATTGGAGATATTGGGGTCGAGTCTGGACAGCAGACAGCTGCAATATCCACACCTAAATTCGCCAGAGTAACGCGGATTTCTTGGCAGTTGAAGCTCCGTGTCTGCTACAGGCGGTGAATGGGGGTGCGATCACGCGTCTGTTGAGCTTCTCGCGTCTGTGACTTCCCACCAGGAACTGCTCGCTGAGAATTTTATTATGCTCCCTTACGGGCAGTATTTTGGGCTTCGCTGTGCAAGCGGCGCTCAGGTAACATCAGAAGGCGTGCCTGTAGCTTCGTCCACTGTGTCCAACTAGTCTCCCCGGTGACCAAACAGGCGCAGCAAAGTTCAGAGCCGGTTCAATAAGTTGGTTCATGAAGGGCTTCAGTGTTTAACATAGTATCATCGACAGGACCTTATAGGCAATAATAGAAGGCTTATTTCGCGATAAACGCCGCAAACCGCGGCATATGCACATCTTCTTGTGGATTGGACAAAGTTCACTGAGATTCCGGTCTTCGGATGTGTATTCATCAGACCAAATTTTGCTTAACAGTTGGTACATGCGCCCGACCAGCTCTTCGCCGCTGACTTTAACCAACTCGGGGGCCTTGTCGTTTTTTAACCGCCTTATTGATGTCCCTTTGTCCCTTTACTTTGGTGCGGGTGCTCTTTCACCAAAGGCGCCTTGTCGTTTTTTAACCGCCTTATTGATGTCCATTTGTCCCTTTACTTTGGTGCGGGTGCTCTTTCACCAAAGGCGCCATCTGTGTCGCTATTCAAAAGGGCTTAGAAGTGTTTCCTTCATATCTCAAGTGAACTGTGGATATGTGTTACCAGATTTCTATCTTTGTCTGTACAGTAACCAGGCCCGGCCTTGAAACCATTGAATTGCTCCTTTATGTTCTGGTAGATTTTACAACCACTTCTCCCACAGCGGCAAGAAGAGTTTGGGAAATGGATGAAGAGAAAAAGGTTTGAGAATCGATTGCGAAATTTCACGGCTGTCCATTGTGACTGTAACTTCTCGACGGCTGTCGAACTTTCTCCGCACTATATGGCGTACGTTCTACATTGCACATAGACGCATTCGGACCTTAGCTACAACAAGATAGTGATCCGAGTCGACGTGGACTCCCTGGATAGAACGCACATCTAAAACGTTCGAAGCGTGTCTTCTCTCCATCACAACATGATAAATTTGGTTCTTCGTTCTTTGATCAGAGGACACCCAAGTTATTTTGTGAATGTCTTGATGCTCGTTTCTGGTACTAAATACTAGCTACCACATTTCTTGACGTGTTGTCATGAAGTCTAAAGGGGGAGCGCTCATATGCCTCGTATAACTTTTCTTTAGCCTCATTATCCTTGTCCTTCGTCAGAGCGTGCGCCCAAATGAGGCTTATGTTTTTGAATTTAGCTATGACGAGGATCGTCGCAATTCCTTCACTGATGGTAGTGGACCTGGAGAAGAGGTGTGGAAGTCTCCGCCCAGCACCACCAAGTTTATGCGACGTCTCATGGCAGCTGTAGTAGATGTCACACGCTGCGTATTTCATTCAGAATTAACGTGCCTAAATTAGTCTATTGGCATTCCTATTCTAACTCTAACTTGAAATAGCGATAACTCAGGATTGGTGATGCGCCGAAAAAAAGTAACAAACCTTCTTTTATAGGCAATGTATTCTCTACAACTGCTGTTTATCTATTTTCTCGACAACACTTACTATTTACGAGAAAAGTGCTAAATACCAATATTGTCGATTTTTTTTTTAGTACTCTTAACATAACTTTTGGCATTTAATTTTCAACAGATCAGACCTTACATGCCTATTCTGCGTGTAACCGAACATTTACTTGCTGGAATNTACTATTTACGAGAAAAGTGCTAAATACCAATATTGTCGATTTTTTTTTTTAGTACTCTTAACATCACTTTTGGCATTTAATTTTCAACAGATCAGACCTTACATGCCTATTCTGCGTGTAACCGAACATTTACTTGCTGGAATATTTTACTACCAGAATTTTGTATAATTTTCTTGTACCAAAAATCTAGTTAGGTACATTGGTAACCCAGTCAGTGAATTCAGTAATTGAGCTATGGCTTTTTGTGAAAATCTGTTATTGCATATTTCACGGGTCTGTATCTTCTTACCAGCAGCAGAACAAACCTCTAAGCTGTAAAACACTACTTTCTTCAGTATCGTGGTGAATACGAGACGACTATGGTGTGTCTGCTCCTAGCAGTTTTTCTTTATAGAGTTAGATAATATAATTCAGTTGGGGACATTTACTCCAATTCTTCTGAACCGAATTATATGATTTTGTTTGATATATATGTAGATATGCAGATAGATATGAAGATACATGTAATATATTTTCATTCGGATTGTAAAGCTTGATTTAAATACTTCGATTCTTTTCAACATCAAGTCCACAATANAATTATATGATTTTGTTTGATATATATGTAGATATGCAGATAGATATGAATATACATGTAATATATTTTCATTCGGATTGTTCTTCCATACCTCTTTCATGCGATCTCTGGTGTCATAAAAACTCTCCGCGTCCGTGGTATCGTATATATCCAAAAAGTTTTGAAATTCTAAGAATTCTTCATAATCGTCGTCATTTATATCTTCTCTAGAATATGGGCGACTTAATTTCTTTATCTGATTATAAAAGTAATTGACGCCGCGCTTTTGTGGATCTTTCATGTTACTGAAAAATTAAACATGAATTGCACACTAATACTAGGCAAATTTAAAGAAAATATTTTAAACTGAACTTACAGCTTCTCAGCATATCTATTAACCGAGGCATTCGAAATGCGATTCAGCGAACAAATCGAAATGGTGGGGAAGGGAACTTTGCTGATGGGAAACAATGCATCATACATAACGGTACTCAAGAGTTGTCCCTCAAATATTTGTATTTTGCAAAGGAATGCAACCAGAACGCTCAGCGTTGTAATGTGGAAAATAGTCCAAAAAAAACTGCAAGTAAAAGCGGTTGATTAAATTCTCATTCCAATAATTCTGACAACTGAAATGACAGCCGACAATTCGAGAGCTATGAAAGACACTNGGTACTCAAGAGTTGTCCCTCAAATATTTGTATTTTGCAAAGGAATGCAATCAGAACGCTCAGCGTTGTAATGTGGAAAATAGTCCAAAAGAAACTGCAAGTAAAAGCGGTTGATTAAATTCTCATTCCAATAATTCTGACAACTTGAAATGACAGCCGACAATTCGAGAGCTATGAAAGACACTCACTCACTCACTCACCGTTCGTGAAAACGCCGTCGCGGCTCAACTAATTTGTTGTAACAATGAAAGGATACATTCTGCAGGAAATCCTTCAACGCCTCGGTAAATGCGATCTTTCGTTTGTGTTGACGTCGGCCCGCAGGCGCTGTCGGCTGCCACCAAGGTGCGCGACCAAGCATAAATGGTAGATCCGTTGTAAGTTGCGCTTCATGGCGCGCTCTATGTCGTTGCTGCATTGACATTGTTGTAGCCATTGATGAGTCGATACTTGCCACCGTCCCGTGCGTATTCGTTTGCTGTTGTCTCTTCTAAAAGGATTCAATGGCTTTATTCTGTAATATGTACCAACGTTGACAATGTTTTGCTACAACTGTGACTGCGAACGCAATTGCCGTTGTTTTTATATGCTAAAAGCTCCCACCTCCAGTTGGTTGAATGAAGTGTTGCAAGGACTGGGGGTCAGGATTATTAGAGGCATATGAGCGTTTCGGATGCCTTGTACCTCTAATTGAAATCGTTTTCTTTGGGCACATTAGTGGCAGTTAATTGCTTTGGTGTCGCCAGTTGCCACTAGAGGTGGGTAACTCAGCACTGTGCTGAGTTACTGTGCTGACTCTTAGAACTGTGCCGCACGCTCAGACTCACCTCTGAAAAAATTTGTAACTCAGTAACTCAGTTTATGTGCTGACAATGTATAGCTCAGTGTGCTACAGAGTCGATATGGTAACTCAGTTGATGTGCTGACACTTGCATAGCTCGGTGCGGCTTGCATTGCTGTGTCGATGTGGTAACTCAATTGATGAGCTCACACATTCACACAATACGATCTTCCAAAGAGTACCATAATAGATGGCATCACTAGACTAACCATCAATTGAATATACGACTACCAAATTTAAAAAGAAGCAAGGCGAATAGCCAAGTTATGCATACTTGCACTGCTATACCATTTTTACGTAAAAATCAAAACCAAACAGAATTCTACATGTGAAGTGCTATGCGTTGGGTAACCGCTTACATGCATAGCCCATTTAACAGATTCGTATGTGACAACTCTCAAGCAAAACTAAGTAGGGAATTATTTTGCAAATGAACTCACCAGTTGAAATCAGCTTTGTAAAATTTTTCCGGCCAGCTACGAACAGAAGCTAAGGATAACCTTCTCTAAATCGATTTCGATTACTAACATCATCAATAATTTCGATGTACATACCAATTGTGCGATAGCACACTTGTGCCAGCTCACTGTGCTGACTCATTAAAGTGAGTTGGAGTTACTGAGTCAGCACACGAAAATTTACAGAGTTACCCACCCTTAGTTGCCGGTATGTGGTGCATGTTGGTGTACATAGATGACTGTGTACATGTGTGTATCAATGTTTTGTATGCGTGCTGAACTAATTACGCAGCATTATGGCTGATAGGTACCGTGCTTAGTTTCCTTTGTTAATCGTTGTAAGTCATTGAATATCGCAAATGAAATCAGTGCATCGTTAAAGCCATCGAAAACGCACTACCTCTTTACAGGGAATTGGAATTCTCAATGACGAGTTTTGTACGCAAATTGCTGTATGTTCAAACAGTTAATTGGCAATAATCTCCGGTGCTTTTATTAACAACCCGAATTGAAAACAAGTAAAGAAGTAGGGTTGCAGTGGCGTATATTGGGGTGCACAGTTACAGTTGCTCGACTGGGTAAAGTGCCTCTGTCCGATGCCAGTGAATGTCCTCGGACACTCGGTACAAGAAAATACTCAAACATTTAATCATAGTTAAAATTTTTCATATTATGAAACTAGTCAACGAATCTTCTTTTTTGGGTTTTCTTTTTTTCTTGCCATTTTGCCATTCTTAGAGCCTTTTCATGCTTATTTCGTTATTTTATTTAGCCTGCTTTATAGGTTTTTAGGTCCTAGAAATTTGTTCCTTGGTAATTATTTAGTGATCTAGCTGTAAAATATTTTAATAAAAAATCGTTATTTCCATTGGGAAGCAGCAAAATTAAAATTTTTTTTGCCAATTGCAAACTCTGAGCTTTGATTACTACGAGAGACCCGCGCTACTCTGGTCTTATTACGGTCAGGATATTGTAGCCGTCCCAACTGCTACTCGTCTAAACTCGATCCCAATATCCCTAATGAGTATACGGTATGTGGAGGTTCCCCACGACACCAACCATCTGTTCACACCACAACTCTCTCTCCTTGGCCCGACCCCATCGAAACAGCTCGTTTCTTCGGCCTACCGTTAGTTGAGCTTGACAATAACGATTAATGGACAAATCGAAACAGAACAGAAAAGTTCAAAACTGAGTGAATAGAGTAGCCTTACGTTTTCGCTGTGAATCGGTGGTTTTGCTGAAAATTTTAAAGCAATCCCATTAATATTTATTAAAAAAATTAGGCTACTGTAAGTAATAAAATGTCGTACATACACTCGGTTTTAATTGCCAGTGTACATACTAGAGATGGGCGGGGGATATCGGGACCCGCCGGACCTACGGTACTGATTTCAAAATGGCCGGGATGGGAAGTATCGGGAAGATCCCGATAAAGCCCGCAACCTCCGCAAATTCAAAAAATCTTCCTTAAAAACGTTTTATGAAATAATCACTTTTTTGTGTTTTATTGACATGAAAACGAAAGTAAGGAAAAAAATAAAATAACCCAAAGATGCCAGATTTTTTATTATTTAAAATTTATTTGAAATACATGGGAATTAATCATAGTGGTAGGTTTCCGGACCCTAGTGCGGTACAATTCGGAAAAACGCCGGGATGGGCGGGTTCGGGACTTAATATTGAATTTCGGTATGGGCGGGATCAGAATTGAAATTTTTGTCTCGTGCCCGTCTCTAGTACATATAGCAAAATCTACAGTTAATAATATACGGTCGAATTTTCAAATTCATTGCTACGGTATCCACTACCAAGTAAATAGCAACCATGTGGTTTTATAAATACTGTGCATTTTGTATTGAATGAAAAATTAAACCAAAAAAAAACACATTAAAAACGTTGCCTATCATAGCCTGTCCAGCATATGGAGCATACATAGTAGATAGCAAAAGACGCGACAATATGGGTATTCGCCAAATAGAGCAAATGGTTTGGAATTCTGTTGTCAGTCAGTCGTTACTTGAACTAATCTGCTCTTTTTCCTGAGCGCCAGACCAAAAAAACTGATAATTTTAAACTAATTGTTTTCTAATTAATTACCAAATATAAAAGTTTCTAACCAATGGCGATTACCTGTTAACAATTTCGCTTTCGGAATTTGTTATAACAAATGTTATAATTATCCTAAAAAAAATACCTTTTAGGGCTCAAAATTTTTAATTAGAAATTTAAAAAAAATAAGAAAATATATTTTAGTATGAAAAATGCGATTAGGTAAATCTATTTTTAATATTTTTACCTTAATTTTTATTCTTTTAAAATTTTTTTTTAAGTTTTTTTAATTTATATGCTGGCTTTTTTTTCGGCTTGAACTCGGTCGCTTAACAAAGTGCAAAATGTCGCTCGTTGTTCCAGATAAGTTCCAACACCTTCTTCGTATCATGAATACGAACATCGATGGCAAACGTAAAGTTGGTATTGCCATGACTGCTATTAAGGGTGTGGGTCGCCGTTACTCCAACATTGTTTTGAAGAAGGCTGATGTAGATCTGACTAAACGCGCTGGAGAATGCACTGAGGAGGAGGTTGACAAGATTGTCACCATCATTTCTTGCCCTTTGCAATACAAAGTGCCCAACTGGTTCCTTAACAGACAAAAGGAT
>NW_016172001.1:9272-13638 GCF_001687245.7 Rhagoletis zephyria | reverse complement strand
CATTTTCGACGACTATTCGAGCAGAACTCAAGTGGCAATTAAAAGATTCGTCGGCTGCATTCAAACTTCCAGTGTATGGTTTTATTAACCAGGGAAGAAGTAGATACGCAGGATCTCCAATAAGAAATAGTGGCGTTTCAACACCATATATTAATTTTGGATGCCTCGGAATTAATGTCGATGAGTTTTTAAACAATCCCGACTCCTTAAAAACCGTCGCGTCATGAGTGCTTCCAGGTAACTTAGCGCTGACGTCTGTGAACCTTTGGTAATAAAAAAATGTATTTTTTTTACAATATATCGTTATATAATATTGGTACTTTAACAAATTATTTATTTTACTAAAGTAACAATGTGAAAATGTTTCCCATTGGTTCTAATTATTTACATATTCATGCATATACTTACATGTAGTTGCTATCCACCACTCCTTGCATTACGATGGAAGGCCACCCCTTTCTATTAATATAATCTTGGTATCCTTGACTTGGAGGCAAGATCGGTATGTGGGTTCCTAAAATGTTTAATTTCCAGAGATTTAGTTATGTATGGATATGCATATAAGCATTCAGATTGGTTAAAATTACCATCGATAGCGCCAATAATGTTTGGTATATGCGATTTTTTCTCAAATTCACTTGCAATTAATAACGCATCTCCCACCTGTGGAAACTTGATAAACTCTGTTTTTAGCTGAATTAACGCGTTCACGACGAGGTGAAAATATTTGTGAACAGTGCTTTTGTGCACACCAAAGACATCACCAATAACTCGGTATTCTCCACAGGAAGCCAATTTATATAAACAAATAGCTATTTGCTTCTCTATAGCAAGGGGTGGAGTGATACATGGCACGCAATCGTTTTTAAGAAAGCACTCCAGTTTTTCGCAAAGCAGTAGAAACGATTTTTTACTCATACGGAAAGCTTCGATGAAGCACTCATCATTTTCTGGCTGCTGCAGCGTCCACCAGAAGTTCTCCTTCCTTCTACGCTTGTGGAAACGTCGAATTCGAGGCACATTCGTAGCAAAAAATATGTTTGGTAAATTAGCCTGGGACCCAACCCATTCTCTCACATTCTTTCTGTTTTCATTGTTTGAATTCCAAATAATCGCATCAGTATTTAAAAGCTGATTAATAATAATCGTTCTTTTTCTTTGCCACGATTTGTGTTTCATGGTATACCAGCTTTAAACCACGTTAATTTTCGTAGTATAGGAACCAGCTTTAAACCACTTTGTACGATGGTATAATTGTGGTTTACAACGACAGACGTGTAGTATAATTGCTAGTATGGTATATAAACCATGTCTATCAGGGCTATTAAGAAAAATACTAGTTCGAAGGATATTAAATACATAAATTTCAAGCTTGGAGTTCCAGAACGTCAATATAATAAAATGCTGACATCCAATACTATAGTATAATATTTGGGCTTCAAATGATTCCATCCGACCATTTGATTTTTTTCAAAAAGGTCGTCAGCCTCAGCCCAAGAAGTAAAAAAATCCTTCTGCTTCTGGCGCCCGCAAAACAAGCATCTATATATTTAAAAATGATTTGGTGTTTAATTGTAACGCTAAAACTTGAAAACGGCTGAACCAAATCAAATACTTCCTTAGGGGGGTTTGTTTGTTGTTACCCCGCGAAGGTTTAGTCGAAGAAAAAATTAAAAAATATTAGGGGGGCGTGGCACCTCCCATACAATCTTAATTTTTAAAGCTGATTATCTCTAAAAGAGTTCAAGGTAGGGAGCTGAAAATTGGTATAGAGGTAGGTGATATCAAAACCCTTCTCACGCAGGAAAGTGGGGGTTATCAGAAAAGAGANAAATTGTTTAAGGTAGGCACTTGGAAATTGGTGTGGAGATAAACGATAACAATTCCATATTAACGCAAAATAATAGGAGTTATACGAAAAGGGGGCGTGGCACCTCCCATACATACTTAGCGTTGGAAGCTGAATATATCAGAAAGAATAAATGGCAGGATCCTGAAAATTGCTATAGAGCTAAATGATATTAAAACCACTCTCACGCATAAAAGTGGGGGTTATCGAAAAAGGGGGCGTGGCACCTCCCATACACACTTAATTTTTCAAGCTGAATATCTAAAAGGATTTAAGGCAGGGACCTGGAAATTGGTACAGAGCTATATGATATCAAAACAATTTTTGCGCAAAAAAGTGGGGGGTATCGGAAAAGGGGGCGTGGCACCTGCCATATAATCTTAATTTTTCAAGCTGATTATCTCTAAAGGAGTTCAAGGTAGGGAGCTGAAAATTGGTATAGAGCTAAATGATATCAAAACCATTCCCACGCATAAAAGTGGGGGTTATCGGAAAAGGGGGCATGGCACCTCCCATACAAACTTAATTTTTCAAGCTGAATATCTATAAAAGCGTTTAAGGTTGGGACCTGAAAATTGATCAGGAGATTAACGATATCAATAGCATGCTTATGAAAAAAACAGTAGTTTTGGGAAAAGGGGGCGTGGCACCTCCCATGCGTTCTTAATTTTTAAGGCTAAATATCCCTAAAAGCGTTCATGGCATGTACATAGAAATCACTATGCAGATATACGATCTCAATACCATGTTCACCCAAAAAAAAAGATTTATCGAAAAATGGGGCATGGCACCTCCCATACGTACTAAACTTTTGAGGCTGAATATATCTAAAAGGGTTGGAGGAGGGGCCTGAAAACCATTATGGAGGTATACTATATCAATACTCTTACTTACTTACTTAAAATAGCCAATACTCAGTGAAAATAAATTGGAGCGTAGTAGGCGGTCATTCCATTTGACAGCTTACAATATTATTTCTAATGTAATAATTGAAGCGGTAGCTTTTCGTGTTAAATAGTTTACATTTACGAAATAAACAGTTGCGAATGTGTGGATTATCAATATCTGAGCGGTTTTATTGATATTTTGTTTAAAAAAGTGATTTAGTGTGTCGGCGAATACCAATTTACATTGGAATAGATACATAGTTTATCGTCCAATTGCATATTTTCGTGTTAAATAGTTTACATTTACGAAATAAAAAATAGCGAATGTGTGGATTATAATTTTCTGACTGGTTTCATTCATATTTCGTTTAAAAAAGTGAGTGAATTGGTAAAAGTGATTTAGTGTGTCGGCGAATATCTATTTACATTGGACTATATATAGTTTATCGTTAAATTGCATCTTTTTCCTTAGTTGGGTTAGCTCATTTTTGGATTTTTCAAAGGTAAGTTAACGGTTGGTAAAACCTTATGTGAGCTGTATGCAAATGTATGATCATTTCCAATTAGATATTTGTTAAGATGCCAAGAATCAATGTGCATGGTAACATTGGTCGGAATTCTCACAGCAGAAGGAGAATACGAAATTTCAGAGCCCGTCAAACAGAAAGGGAAAGTGTTATTGAGAGGGTATCAGCTCGAAATAGACTGCTGGAGAATCGTGCGCATCAGTTAGAAGATGTAAACCAAACTTACAATCAGGAAGAACGATTGAGAAGAAGGGAAGTTCACAATCAGCAAGAACGATTGAGAAGAAGGGAAGTTCGTGCTCGCGAAAGTGATGAAGTAAGATCACAACATGCGATTATTCGACGACAACAGCGGCAACAACAAGTTTCTTTGGTGAACACTGAACGGTCAGGCTTTCGATATGAGCCAAACATTCAATATAGCGCATCTGTTCAAATCGGTCAAATGTCAGTAGTTTGTCAACATTGCAATGTAGTCAAATTTCAAAAAGAACCGCCAGGATTATGTTGCGCGGGGGGAAAGGTTAAGTTGCCAGAATTGCTTCCACCACCAGAGCCATTGTTCCAGCTGCTTTACGGTGAATCTCCCAACTCGAGGCATTTCTTACAGCACACTAAAATGTACAACGATTGTTTTCAAATGACGTCGTTTGGCGGTGAAATTGTAAATAAACAAAACTACAATCCAACGTTTAAGGTAATTTTACTAAGCCCAATACTTGACAGAAACTACAGAACTTTCCTCCAATTATACAGGTTCATGGGCAAATTTTTCATCTCGCTGGATCGCTGTTGCCGCATCCAGATCAAGAACACAAATATCTCCAAATTTACTTTCTGGGAGATTCACATGATGACGTTGTACTATCTTCAATGCAACGAAAAGAGAAATAATCGATCAATTGCAGCAAATGTTACACGACCAAAATGACCTCATCAAACTGTTTACGATTTCGTTGGAACGTATGCCAACAGATGATCATAGCATAATCATACATGCGGACAAGAGACCAACAGGAACTCATGAAAGACAATATAATGCACCTACAGTTAGCGAAATATCAGTTGTTGTTGTTGGAGAAAATTTGGAGTCGCGTGATATT
>NW_016172001.1:2495-6397 GCF_001687245.7 Rhagoletis zephyria | reverse complement strand
CGACTTAATTACATTCGATACAATCAGTCGAAGTTGCGATCTGAAAAGTATGTTCACTTACGAGATGCGATGAATAGTGATGCGGATATTACAGATATTGGTCGACTCACTATTTTGCCATCGACATACATTGGCAGTCCTAGACACATGCATGAGTACTCCCAGGACGCGATGACTTACGTGCGCAATTACGGACGACCGGATTTGTTTGTAACATTTACGTGCAATCCAAAATGACCAGACATTACGAATCTGTTGCATCCCGGCCAATCACCAAGCGATCACCACGACGTCACAGCACGAGTGTTTAAACAAAAACTCAGATGTTTGATGGACTTCATTACGAAACAACGTGTATATGGTACTGTTCGATGCTGGATGTACTCAGTGGAGTGGCAGAAGAGAGGTTTACCCCACGCACACATTCTGCTTTGGATGGTGGAGAAAATTACACCTGACCAAATTGATGACATAATTTCCGCTGAAATTCCTGATGTTGATATAGATCCAGAGTTGCACGAAGTGGTGATGGCCAATATTGCNAACGTGTATATGGTACTGTTCGATGCTGGATGTACTCAGTGGAGTGGCAGGAGAGAGGTTTACCCCACGCACACATTCTGCTTTGGATGGTGGAGAAAATTACACCTGACCAAATTGATGACATAATTTCCGCTGAAATTCCTGATGTTGATATAGATCCAGAGTTGCACGAAGTGGTGATGGCCAATATGGTTCATGGGCCATGCGGACAACACGATCCATCTTCGGTTTGTATGTCGGACAATAAATGCAAAAAACGCTATCCACGTGCTTTTATTTCGGAAACTCAAACTGGAAACGATGGATACCCTCTCTATCGGCGTCGCTCACCCGCTGAAAGAATTTCTTGGTTGATAACACATGGATCGTTCCATATTCGCCTATTTTGTCTAAGGCATTCAAAACACATATAAATATTGAGTATTGCAGTTCAATAAAGTCAATTAAGTATGTTTGCAAATACGTCACCAAAGAAAGCGATATGGCGGTTATTGGCGTGGAACGAGATGAGATTAGCAAATTTCAAATGGGCAGATATGTCAATTGCAATGAAGCAATCTGGAGAATATTTTCATTTGCAATACATGAACGCCATCCGACTGTTGTGCATCTGGCAGTTCATTTGGAGAATGGCCAACGAGTTTATTTCAACGCAGAGAACATAGTACAGCGAGCGGAAAGACCACCAGCAACCACTTTAACAAGTTTCTTTGCAACTTGCGCCAGTGATCCGTTCGCGAGAACATTGCTTTACTCTGAGATGCCTCGGTATTATACATGGAATGCATCGTCGAAGAAATGGTTACGCAGGAAGTACGGCCATCCAGTAGATGGTTATCCAGGTGTTTTTTCAACTGATGCATTGGGAAGAATTTACAGTATCCATCCAAAGAACGATGATTGCTTTTACCTACGTTTGCTTCTGGTCAATGTACGCGGTTCAACTTCATTTCAATCTTTGAGGACTTTAGATGGTACCATTTGTGCAACATTTCGAGAAGCATGTCAACATTAGCAATTGCTTGAACACGACAGTCACTGGAATCAAACGCTAGCGGATGCAATAGCTTCCTCACCAGCCACTATAGTTCGTGCACTTTTCGCTATAATAATTTCGACATGTCAGCCTTCAAACCCGCGTCTATTATGGGATACGTACAAAGATGACATGGCAGAAGATATTTTGCACCGCCTGCGACTCGCGACAAGAAATTTCGAGTTGCAAATGAACGCTGACATCTACAATGAAGCATTAGTCCTTATTGAAGATTTATGTTTACTCATGAGTGGAAAACTATTGATTGAAGTTCATATGCCAGCGCCAAGTCGTCAAGCAAGGGATGTACTGAATCGCGAATTGGAACGCGAGCGTGCTTACGATATAACTCACTTGCAACAACAAGTACAAACAAATTTTCCACTGTTGAATGAACAGCAAAGCAGTGCGTACAATCAACTAATAAATGCTGTAGATAATGGAAACGGTGGCATATTTTTTCTCGATGCGCCCGGCGGGAACTGTAAAACGTTCCTATTGGCTTTAATACTAGCAGCAATACGTGGTCAAAGTGGTATTGCCTTAGCTCTTGCATCTACCGGGATTGTTGGAAGGTGGAAGAACGGCACATTCAGCATTAAAGCTTCCATTAAACTTCCAAATACACGAAAGTCCTGTTTGCAATATTTCAAAGCAATCAGCAATGGCACAAGTTTTAAAAAACTGTAAATTGATCATATGGGATGAGTGCACAATGGCCCACAAACGATCATTAGAAGCACTCGACCGAACATTGAGAGATTTGCGCAATAATGATCGTTGCTTTGGAGGAGTGATATTGCTGGCGGGCGACTTCAGACAAACACTACCCGTGATTCCAAAATCAACAGCGGCGGATGAGCTGAAGTCATCGCATTTGTGGAGGTTTGTTAAAACCATTTCATTGACCATCAATATGCGAATTTTGCTGCAACACGATAGAACTGCAGAGGTATTTCAAAAGAGCTGCTGCGAATCGGCAATGGACAAGTTCCGATAGATCCTTGCAGTGGATTAATTCATTTATCGATTCCAACTGCGATTTGCCAATTCGCTTCAAGTAAGGATGAACTAATTAGCAGTGTATATCCAAATATCGCTCAAAAATATGGTAACTACGAATGGTTAGCCGCACGCGCAATTTTAGCAGCAAAAAATATTGATGTCAACGACTTGAATTGGACGATTCAAAATCAAATTCCCGGAGATCTGAATTAGGGAAAAGAACATCGAATTTTCGAAATCAGCTGTTTGCTCGCTTTTGGCATTTCAAATCAAATGTAGATATCAACTACGTTAATAAAAATTGTGGTAAAAGTGTAAATTTTAAATAAAAAAAAACATGTTTAGTATTGTTTTCCGGCTTTTAATGAACGAGCAGGAGGAAGAAATTGTTCCACCAATAGTAGCAAGAAGAAATTTGCGTGACCAGGCGAATCCGCTACAATTGCCGGACTCCGGGTAAATAAAAAATGTATTTTTGTTTGTTTTTCCTTAAACTAAGTGTTATTTCTTTAGATTTGTGAAATATTATAGAGTAAATAAGGCCGCGTTTCAATATTTGTTGGAAGTTTTGACGGCATACATTCAGCCAGCCAAAAAGCAGTTCGCCGTTTCCCCCATCGTAAAGCTGAGCAGAGTATTGCGCTTCTTTGCTGAAGGTGGCTACCAAACGGGAGTTGGTAAAACCACGACGTTTCCCTAGCACAGAGTAGTTTCAGCAAAATTCTTACGGCAGTGCGGGAAATCTTTGAGAAGCATCTGTGCCCAAAGTGGATACAAGTACCAAAGACAGCCGAAGAAAAAAGAAAAATTGCGCAAGCTTTATATGTAAGGCATGGCTTTCCCGGTGTAATGGGATGCATTGATGGAGCGCATGTGCGAATCATAGCTCCCACTGAAAATAAACATCTTTATTATAATAGAAAGGGAAATTATAATTTAAATGTGATGCTTGTAAGTTTTTTCAATAGATGTTGATTTTTTTACTAAATATGTAGGTATTCACTTTTTACTTTTTACAGCTCTGTGATCATGAACTTAGAGTGTGCTACGTGGATGCATCCCACCCCGATGCTTCCCATGATTCCTTTATTTGGAATATCTGTCTTATCGCCGCGCTGTGCGGACGTGTTTTTCTTGCGCTCTTCCTAATCGCCTTACTGTGACAGTGAAAGTTACTTTTAATATATTCGATACTTTACAATGGTTCGAGTGTACTACAATTTGGAGACAGTGACTCTTTACAAAATCTAAATATTTCAGTAAATGATCTAATAATAATAATGGTTCCGTGCGCAGAAGTGGAAAACTTTTGACTGCC
>NW_016172001.1:0-202 GCF_001687245.7 Rhagoletis zephyria | reverse complement strand
TCAGTTAGCACAGAAGAGAAATGACTGGCGTGCTGTTTTGGACTCGGCCAAAATCGCTTAGGCGGTTACAGCGCCAAATAAGAAGAAGAAGAAGATCTAATAATAAATAATAATACAATCAGAAATCATATTATGCCCTGTTGTTGCGGCCAAAAAGTTGATCGCGGACGATCGAAAGTGCAGTGCGCGAAGTGCAATGAAC
>NW_016172000.1:0-13639 GCF_001687245.7 Rhagoletis zephyria | reverse complement strand
AATTAATATACCCTTGTGCACAAGTGCGCTCGGGTATAAAAATAAGTATTTATATCGTTTTGCGCGCAATGCCTCCAGAGATGCAATGGCGTGCAATTCGAGAGATCGGAGTTCGAGCCCTCGGGCAGGAAAATTTTCTTTTTCCTTTTTATACCCGAGCGCACTTGTGCACAAGGGTATATTAATTTTGTTCACATAACGGTTGTTTGTAACAGCTAAAACGAATCGAGATAGATATAGACAAATGTATACATAAATGATCAGNTCTTTACCAAGAAATATGTTTATGGTAAAATTTTGAAAAATGGGCGTGGCACCGCCCACTTATGATAACATATACGTATATCGGTAACCGTTATACCAATTTTTACCAAACTCGGTACGGTTATTGTGCTTGCCACATAAAAGCCAATTATTAAAAATTATTGAATTCAGGCTAAAATTACGGCCGCTTTTCATATAACGGTAAATTTCAGAAATGCTTGAAACTTCAATATTTCGAAATTGAAGGACGCTAATTTACCATCTAGCGGAAGGTTTCGGAAAGGTGAAAAAACATATATTTAATACTTGCGCCGGGTATTTAATGTTCGCCTCCGCCCGAACTTTTACTTTTTAGAAACTGTTTACTAAAACGCAAACAAAAAGACTGACAGAACAATTACATATGTCATCTTTCAACTCACCACGGTCTTTTGAAAGGTAAAAGGCTTTCTATTCCGGCAACTATCTAGAAAGCTCTTTTCTTAATATCGAATGACAAATTGATATTCTATAACAATAAGTTTTCTAAAAGCGAAACGAAATCAATTTTTATTTTAATAATAAAAACTAAAAACTTGAGACAAGAAAGTAAAAATGAAACAAATTAAATAAAGAAGTTTCTAAACATTAAATGAAGTTAAAACTATTTATTTTTTAAACAAAATACTTAAAAATAAAAATAAAAAATTTAATCAAAAAGAAAAAAATCCGTTGCCGAGGATTGAGCTCGGATCTCTCGAATGGCACGCTAGTGCTCTGCTTTGAAACTTTTTGTAAACAAACGAAAAATTGCATAATCATTCCTTAAAAAGTTAAGTAACGGGTTTTCTTTAAATACCAGGGACGGAAAATAGTAATTATTTTTTAATTGTAACCAAAAAAATCAAAAAGTTGTAATCGTCGTAAAATATTTTAAACTATTCTCACGTATTTATATTGTAATGTAATTAACAATGATTTTAATTTTTCAAGCTTAATCAATAAAGATTAAAATTAATAAATAATATTTGACTTTTGTTTTTTCGCTCAAAGATAATAATTATTGTTGAGTTCTATTTTTTTCGCTTGAGTGTAATGATCAATCAAAAATCTCAAAAACTATACTAGAGTGATTTCCGACGTATCCTTTTCAGAGGAAGACACACCCTAATATAAGGAATAAGTCCAAAACTTTTCAGGTCAAAATTTCAGAAGGTTGCGTCTGTATGGTCTTTTCAATTTCATGAATAATCATTATTTTTAAGTGGAAAAATAAAACTCAAAAATAATGATTACCTCTGAGCGAAAAAATAAAACACAACAAAAATTATAATTTTTAAACGAAAAATTAGAAATTATCTATAAAATAATGATTAAATGTTGATTTAAATTATTTTATTTAATGACTACTGTCCCTGTTAAATGACGTTAATGAAGCATTAACTAACTCTGAGTGGAACTCTTTTTAAATCGTCACTGAGGAACCCGTTAACTACTTAATCATTAAATGACTCTGAGTGCCGCTGTTAGAGTCATTTTACCGACAGGGATACCAAATTTTCCTTCAATATTTGCTTTTGTTGCTCTAGCGTTTTATATAAATTAAAAATTATACATATATGTATGTATAGTATATTTACGGACATGCAACATTTTTATGCAACTCTCTATTACATCTCTACTACAGCGTTCAACCGATAATACATACATACATATATGTATGTTCATATTACTTGATTATTGTACAGCCAATATTGCTTTTAATATCCTGTGCTTGTATTTATTTTGTGAGAAGCATGAGTTCCACACAGATTATGTTGCTTATATTGATTGTAGTAGCTAACTATATACACATATTGTATTTATCTCAATAGACACATTCCAGCGTTTGTAATTGAACAATACAAGAGAATATGGAGATGTCTTATTCTCGACGAAAATGTTGCAATGCATCTGGCTGAGACAGTTTTTGGTAAACACATTAGTCGCTTTTGTGGCCTGTTAGTGCTGTGAAAATGCTTTCGTCCCACAAGCTTGCGAAATGACTTACTTAGACGGCATGCAGGCTTATTTAATACTGACTAATGCAATAGTTAGATCAATGTTATCGTTAGATAATGTTATCGTTATCTAGTTGTTTGTAACAAAGAATTTTTAAGCACGAAGAAAGGTTCAAAACTTTTTGTGAAATTTTCTTATTTTTACAATATCAGCTTGGAATAATGGTTTACTCTCTTAGAGTTACGTTTCCTAATTGCGAATTAAACTGGAAATTCTCCCCAAGCGAAAATTGTTATGGGAGTAAACTAAAAAGCACTGTTAATTTCAACAACGCAACAGTTGAGCCCAAAATCAGTTGCTAACAAAATCAGTGATCGTTATGCGTCTTCTGAACGACTTGATACATTAGCTGTTAAATACAACTCTCAAAGGTACACACCAACATGTTGTCTCAAATGATCCGAAAAATATTACGATCATCTAACACGCAACTGTTCAGTTGATCAGAAGTACACAGCAATGCGTTCAGAGGCTGCAATCGCAACATTTGCTGAGCTGTTGCGCCTTCTGGACGTGCCCATTGTAAACCCTGCTGAAGAGTCAGCTACAATTATAGTTCTGCATTTTAATTGGCGCATTATTTAGGAAATAGTGAATATGAATATATACACATAGTTATGATTATATTTCGCCCTCCTTTCGTGAGACGACGTCAGGATAAGGAGTGGTAGTAGCCCGGCGATAGCGTCCTAAAAAAAACTATATGCAATTCATTTTTGTCGATATAGTTTCCCAAAGCTTATCAACAAATTCTTGATTAATATCGGGCTCATCTCATCGCTTGTGGTAATATGTTTTTTTTTTTTGTGTGGACTTATAACAATTATATTCAAAAATTTTTTTTGAGCCTCAATTTATTATATGTAGGTATCAATATTTTATGTTTATAAATATCCATGTTTGCTATGTTTTTTAAACATGTATCGATATCAAGTCCTCAGTTTGTCTTTTTACCTTCAACGGTACCAGCCCTCATGGGGCCATAGATCTTGCCTAAAATAGTTTTTTCGAAAGTCGCCAAAGCCTCTCCATCTTTGCTCGGCACGTTCGACGTTTTGGTGAAAGATTCATAGAGCGGGATTCTTGTTCGCCTATAAAGGGTTCTGCATTTGAATTGGACTTGACCTTCAGTTTGTCGGAGTTGAATGCTTTGCTCAATGTGCGTCTATTTAGCTGTATTAGTTTTGAGAGTACACTAAACTTGGAAAAGGCGTCGTAGAGGCTGCAGTCTTTCACATAGAATCTTCGATAGTACCTTATGTGGGTGTTGATATACTCCCCGGGATGCAAATAACTGAACTTGTTATCTTGTGGATTGTCAAGGACGAACTGAGGTTCAAATCTTCGGGCGTCTATTCGTCACATCTAATGATGCTTAATAGCTGGTTCGACCCCTTTCTTATTTCTGCCGAGATCCCATCAGGGCCGTGCCGTCAGCGTTAGTCTTGTTCTTACCTTGGTCGATTGAAGGGACGTGAGCTTCTACGCTTTAAATTAGTTGGGCTTCCTATTCCTGGTATTGAAAAAATTTGTTTGCAGCCTAATTTTCTAATATAATTTTTGATTTGCTTTCAGCTTGTATTAGAAGAAAAAATCAGTGTTTTTCGAAGTAATGCAGTCTTAGCGTTTGGAAGTTTCAATGACAGAAATAATGAATGAAACAAATTAAATAATAAATAAATTATCAAGAAGAAGATTTTCAGAAAATAATCATCGTTCCCCGTAGACAATGCTGAATGAGTCGAATTTGAAATTGAGGGTAAAAGCAGGCTCTAAGTGGTGACCTCAATAGCAGGCAAGGCAAATTATTATGCACATATATGTTTTTTTAATTATTTTTTTTTTACTTTTTTGTATAATAATCTTAGCTAACGTTTATCAAGCACTCAAGTGCTACGAAAGTATAAAAATTCCCTAATGATAAAAGTAAATAATTGCTAAACAACAAATTGTACGACGAGTAAACATAAGAAAATAACCTCTGCAAAAGAATACGAAATTTGTTTACTTACACAAATGGAAGAAGGGAGCCGGGCAAGGAGAATAATAAATAAATGGCAAATAGCGAGCTTCAGAAATTTAAGTGCTAAATTAGCCATGGGATGAAACCTATTGCTGCATGTCCACAGAGAGAAGTGAAAAATATCTATAAATGGCTGCAAATATGTATAACTTGATACCTTTATAACAGTTTATTTGCTTAATATTTATAGACAAACGAAAAAGGCCACAATGCTTTTTAGAAGCTAAGGGTCTAAATAAATCACCAGCACACACTTCCGGACCTTAATGGAGCAAATATTTTATAAAACGCTTTCGCAAGACGGCACAGCGTAAGAGATTTGGCATTTGTCCTTTAAATTAAAAAGTAGTGCAAAAAAGTGAAATGAAAATTGAATTAAGTTGTGAACTTAGAAATGAAACTTTCATGTCAGCGAGAAACTTATAATCAAAACGTTCTTCAAGGGCATCACAACCTGTTTGTTGAAAATGCCAAAAACTTTATTGTGAAAGGAGCAACAGCTAAACAAACTTTGGCAGAGAAAGGAATGCAACAATTCAAAAGAAAAAAATCTTTAATTAGAAAACTTTAATTTAAGTTTATAATTTTATTTTAAATTTATATATAGTTTCCTTTTGCTTTAATAACGGGGGTAAAATAAGTTCTCCAAAAGTTGAAAACAAAATTTGAAGCATACAAAATTTTGATAGTTTGAATAAAGATATTTAAGATGAAATCTTACACTCGTGGACTTTCATGCGCGCCGTAGCAAAAAAGGTCCTTTGTTATTACTTTCACCAAATACAAACGAAATATAATTTTTATTTTATGAACTTATATCAGCAGCTTCTTTGAGCACTGGAATTAGTTATCCTCAATTAATCATCTCCATTTGCACCATTGAAAATACTAGTGCTCAAAGCAATTTTTATTATTGAACTTTTAAATGCAAGAAACAAAAACGTAAAATAGCTGTTCGCCTACATCCCTTCACAATTATGTTTAAGCGAAGATTCCATCAATTTTTATCGAACTGGCATGAAAGCATTAGAATAACCTTTTGTAAACTTATGTACTGTGCTGAGTACAACAAACAGAAGCGAAAAGAATGAGAATGAATATACTACATACATTGTAAACGTATAAGTAAAATAGATGTAAGATGAAAATAAAAGAAAGCTGTATGGCAAACAAAAGTAAAAAAAAAATTATACAAACAAATAAACGAATACGGGAAGTATATGTAGATATTGTATGAGCATCATTCAGCAAGCACAGTGACGTTGAGGAGAAACATGCAGACGGTCAGACATTGTGAAAAAGATACAAGAACTCTCTGACTTTGATCTGATTTGACAAATTATAAAGACGTGCGGTGCGGCGAAGCTTTTGCGGGGATATTGGCTAAGGCAAAAAGTTTATTAGAGGAATGAAGTATATATACACAAACTGGCTTACAGTGTGTTGTTGTGAATATAAAAAGTCATAATCTGAAATTTTATTTTGCAGAAAAAAAGTGTTAAATTACGTGAGTATGCAATAGTTGTTTTTTTTCTGTTCATCAACAACTATTGAAAAAATATTCTAAATGTTTGTAGATTTGCCAAAGTATGTAAATCGCTGTCTTAGAACCAAAATTTTACAAAAAAAAATTTTTGGTATAACAATTTTTTCAAATATTTTGTAATTTGGATACAATATTTTGCACTTTTCAAGCAAAGCTAAAGAGTATTCTGTGCGTGCAAGCCACAAGTAGTAAAATTTGTATTCTTTGGGATGGCTGTTAAACTTTTGGAGATATTACGGAAATTAAGAAAGTAGCGGTACTTCTTTCACTTTGGAGACTTCTCTCTAGCAGAACTTGAGCAAGCACAAAAGGTTGTGCAAATCTTCGTATGTGAGGTTTCTTAGACCAGCCAGCCTGCTAAACTCCTGACACTGGATGCATTAATAGGACAAAAGCTTCGAAAATTGTCTTACCACAAAATAATGCTTTATAAGTACGGCCGAAAATAAAATAACACATAATAAAGTACATGAAGTAAAGTGAAATAAAATAAAATGAAAAAATAATAATAAAAAATAAAATAAAAAAATGACAAAATTAAATTAGAAGTAAATCAAAGGGAAGTAGAATAAAGCCGAAAAAATAATAATAAATATAAATCAAATAAAATATAATAATTACATGGCAAATAAAACAATTTATAAATATAAAATGAAAAAAAAATTAACAACGAAAAAAATAAATAAAATAAAAAAAGTTGTTTCTAATAGCGGTCGGTCGGCCTTTGGCATGCAATGGCAAACCTTCGAGTGTATTTCTGCCAAGAAAAACAGCTTATCAAAAATAAAATCACTTTTCAAAGTCAAGGCGGACGTCACAAATCGGAGGAGAAGCGCGGCCAAACACTGACGTATGCGTGAGGGCCATTCTATTATTATTATTATTATTAAAATAAAATATGAAAAACAACAAAATGAAAATAATTAAAATAAACATAACAAAGGTAAAAGTAAAAGTGAAAGAAAAAACATTATTAAAATAACATAAATAATTACAAAACAAAATGAAGTAAAAAAATTAAGTGAAAAAATTATAAAAAAATAAATTAAAAAATTAAATGAATAATAAACTGAAATAAGGAACTAAATAAAAAAGAAATGAAAAACAAAATAAAATTAAGGTAAAATAATTTTATATGAAGCAAATATTAAAAAAACAATAAAATAAAATAAAAGTATAAATTAAAAAATTTGCAAAATAAAATACAAAAAATTAAATTAAAGAAGTGTCTAATAAGACACAATTGCGTAAAAAATAAAACAAAATAAACTAAAATAAAATTTAATGAAATGAAAAATAGAAACATTTAGTAGAAATTATATTTAATTAAATTATTTACAAATGAAAATAAAAAATATTATTAAAAAAAATAAAGCAAAAATCAAGATAAAATTAAAACTACTAAAAATAAATAAAATAATGTCAAACAAAACTAAATTAACTAACAAATCATAAATAAAATAAAAGTTGAAAAAATAAAAATTATTAATTTAAATGAGTAACATAAAATATATTTAAAGTTGCATTGCGGAAGATCGTCAGATCAATTGTCAAAAATAAGCAATAATTTGTAGCTGCTTGGTAGTTTATTATTGTAATACTAAATGCTCTCCAAAACTGCATACTTTGAAAATCTTTGAAAAAGTTTAAAATTTCTGAATTTTTTATAATTTTCTATAAAGTTCGAAACTTTGCATGGTTTGTATTAAAGAGCGAACTGTATTTTAGTTGAAAAATAAAGGGAATTAAATAAAAGTAAATTAACCCAGAAAAAAGGGAAAAATCATTGTCCTTATTCAAGTATATGGGAGTGTATCTATGTACGTATAGCGCTTATATTTCTAGTAAGTATTTACACGGAGCTTCGCTTTCAATTTGTGTATGCGCCGTGATTCAGTCACAGCTTTTTCATCGAAAAGTTCAATATTAACTTTTCTGACGAACGTCCTATTAGAAAATTCATAGAATTCTTAAAAGACAGACTAATTTCTTTTTTATTGTGAACACATGAATGTGACCATCATAAAATCCTCTCTCTCTCTCTCTCTACATCTCCATAGGATAGATAACTAGGCTAAGATGTCCAATAATATACATACATGCATATTTAAGGCATATACTTATATGTATGTAGCAACCATCAACCCTTAACAATCTGGTTGTAAAGATATTTTCGCATTAGCTGGCTTGAATGAGTTTTAATTTAATTCAGCTATGGCGGGCATAAAAAAGACGACCCTTTTTCCACGCTGACTTGGAAGCTCTGAAACAGATACGATTTTGTAACCTTTCGGCTGGTTGAGAAACATCCACATGTATTTGTAAGGAAATGTACTATATATTTATTTAGTTACATACATATACATACATACAACCGTCTTTTCAAAAAGTGACAGCGGAAAATTTTACAAAAATCTTAGCTGCTGGCATTTCATGAACAAAGTGGGGGAAATCAAAAGTAGTTATTATCTATGTATTGGCCGTTGGAAGCATAGCATAAAGCTAGTCTAAAATTACGAAAAAAAAGTGAAAATAAATCCAAACAGGTGGAAGTAAGTAAAAAATATCCGTTCCACCGTGGGCGAAATTATACGCCAGCTTAGGTGCTTTTCAAGTTGAAATGATGCGAAAAGGTTAGTGCGTAAAAATAAAAAAGCGAGAATAATACCCGTAGATGCATAGACCAAAAATTTTTAGAATATTTTGGAGACTTTTTCACTCAAATTCAAAAATAAAAGTGAAATTTTTCACAAAGCTGGCGTATGAATAAGCAACTTACTTTTACGACAATAAGTCACTAAAATAAAAGGTTTAAAAGAAATTGACTTTATACAAAATACCATTCTTATGAAGTATGTTTTCAGGTGACTTCATGAACATTTTTCCTAATTTTTTTTTAATATTATACATGCTATTGCAAATAAATCATAACGGTTGTTAAGGTCTATGTGAAAGAAACATTGACAGACCAATGAGTAAAAATCACGAAATATATGTATGTATATACATGTGTGTACCTATATTGCTTGCCATCAGTGGTGCCAGAAATTTTTTGTTAATGATGATAAAATTTTCAAAAANTTAATTTTATTTATTTTTTTTTTTAATATTATACAAGCTTCAGCTAAACGAAGATTGCAAATAAATCATAACGGTTGTTAAGGTGTATGTGAAAAAAATAATGACAGACTAATGGGTTAAAATCACGAAATATATGTATATAAGCAACAATATAGTACATTTATGTACCTATATTGCTTGCCATCAGTGGTGCCAGAAATTTTTTGTTAATGATGATAAAATTTTCAAAAAGACCGTAAAAAAGTTAGTGAAACTGGAAAAAAAATCTTTTTTCTCTAGAAATATCTTTATTGAAGATTTTATAACAAAAAAAAAACAAAAATACACAGTTCATAAATTCATAGCAATTTTACTTGACTAGCTCCCAAAACATACAATTATTTTTACTTGTATTTTTATAACTAAATATTATTTCTTAATAAAAAAATTGCTTTCAAGTCAAAGACAATATCAAAATCATGTCTAAACAATATTCATAAAACATTAATATATAGGACAGGCAAGGTAAATTAATGACAAAAACGAAAAATGTGCCTTTGTATTTTATGTAGGGATAAAACGATACTAGTAAATACAAGTACATACTCGATACCTTTCGTCCGATACCAAGTAATTTTGGTATCGATACTATTTAACCGAGTACTGAGTAGGTATCGGAAGAAAGTATTTGTATCGAAACCCGTTTCAGTGACAATTTTATTTCCGGACTTTTTTTAATCTAATTATTATTGTGAATATCTAAAAAATTTTGGCAGTTTAGTTGCCAATGAAAAATTCCTACAAAGAAAGACCTATAATTAAAGGCAAATTTACTAAGTCCAAATTAGGCACAGAAAAAACGATAAGCTCACAAAAAATTCTAAATCTTTTAATTTGCAACGGAGCCTTTAAATTTTCTACAAATGGACCTAGCTTTTCACTCTAAAAATTATCAACATGATTACTTCTTTCAGAAATACATATACCATTGTTACTTTGCAGAACTGCTGTTGAACAGTGTTATATAATACAGATGACATTTATTAATTAATTCATTTGTATGAAATAAATTAAAAAATAATTGTTTTTGAACTCAATCGCTTTCTCTTTGTACAAAATAAATAATAAGTATAACAAATAAAATACGTACATATATACAAACGATGATAATTCTGTTAACAAAATTCTGGGGACTTTTTAAAAACAACGTTTTGGGCTTTGCCCTTTTTCTTTTTTTCTGAGAGGCCATCCTAGTAAACCATGTTTTAAAACTTAAAGATTTTCTTAAAAAGATTAAGTAGCATTCGCCTAAAATCAAATATTATAGTCACATAAGTTATTTTGACAAAACTTCATAGATATGTAATGGCGTTTTTATACAAACAATTTTTATATAGGTAAAAATATCGATATAAGTAGGTAGCGATACTTACTAGGCATCGATTCTTTCTTTCGATGGTACTTCCAAGTACAAGTATCAATACCTCCATGGTATCGTTTTATCCCTAATTTTATGGTTTGTAGCAGATTTAATAAAGCTGGATTGCCCCTGAAGATGCTAAGAATGTTTTAGCGAAACGTTGGGTCAGAAAAAGGAATGATGTAGCTTTATTCGCACTAAAAACATAGATCAACTATCAAAAAAGAAAAATTCAATGAAAGAGGAGACCTGTATATTTGCATGTACAAGTATGTATGTATTTACCTAAATAAAAAAATATTTATTGGACTAAAGAGTATAGTCGGCAAAAAACTCCATAAGGATTGCACCCAGGATGCATTACACTAGGCTGAGCATACTTTGAAGTACCATAATATTATAATTTAAGGAAAATTTTATTACATGGCAGCTGAGAAGTGCATGTGCAAAAATTTTATAAATTTAACGAAGGAAATTTTTGCAGCACATAGCGCTTGGTGTTAATGGTTGCGCCCAAACATAAGTAATGTGTATGTGAACATACAATGAATAAGTCGATGCTAAATACAAAAAAATAGCATACCCTACATGAATTCTACTGCTTTAAATCCAATATTAGAAAAAGACTTACTAAAATTACGTAGGTAAATTATTTAGGAATTTTAAAGATTCTCTGCAGTTTAAATACAAATTTAGTAGACAATAATTTTCCGCTTACTTTTGAAAAGCAAAAACCTACACGGGTGAAAAGAAAACGCACCCAAGCACAATAATAATATAAAAATGAGTAGTTATGAAAGAGCAAAAGGCATACACACACTTAAGCGAAACAGGGCGGACGGCAGTCTGACGGGCGCCGCTACAGCGATACGCACAGACGACGAATGTGTGAACAAAAGCAAGGCAAACCCTCGATTTATAGAAAAGCTAAAAAAGTTTTTCGGCAAAATTGAACATTTTTCAAGTACTTCTTACCGCTGTCTGCATACCTAAACACAAAAGGCTACATACATATGTACATATGTATTAACTTAGCAGCCATCGAACTTCTTTGGCGAAATGCCACGCAGTTGCCGCACGCAGCGTCAGGTTGCCAACCAAGCAGCAGGCTACCAATTTGGCGTCTGAATGTCCACGTGTAACCGAAAAATAGGAACAGCATGAAAAATATATATAAAGGCACACCCTCATTTCGACACGATGGGTTTAACTTATGACTATTTACATTTCATTTTTGCGATTCTCCTTCCTTACGCATATTAATGGTTTTGTTAATGCTTCTTAAAATTTCACTGTGTTGACTTAATGATATGTTTTTGTTTTGTTTTTGTTTCTTTTTTGCCAACATTTTTTGCTACCACCTAATTGTGATATCATTTGTATTAACGCAAAAGAGTTTTTGCAACAGTTTCGTCGGTCGCTTGCTGAAAGAGTTGCACGGTTTTTCTGCGCAATTTGATTTTAAAATGTTTTTAAGCAAATAAAGTGTAAAAATTTAATATATTTTTTTTTTATAGAGAACTAAAATCGCGAAAAAATTGTGTGTTAATATCTTCTCATTACCACATAGATCGATGTCGAAGGTTACTTGTTGGTTGTTTTCACTGCTACATATTGAACCCGTATTAAAGGTTACGTATACGCAATGTATACTTGCCAAAGCGCTTTTAATATGAGTAATATTAATAATTATAAATTATATTGTGTGCAAAAAGCTGCTTGAAATTCTTTGTGTTTTTGTGCATGTTTGCGTGGCTCGTCAACAATTATTGCTTGATGCAAGCATAATAGAGAGTGAATATATAAATATTTTTGTATACATACAGGCATATGTAATTATTACTTAATAACAGGTGAAATGCACATAGTCACATATTTATGTACAAACACAAATGCGTTTAATAAGCAAACGAATATTACAAGTATATATGTACATCCTTATGTGCCTATATAAATATATGTATGAATGTGTAAATGTGTATGCATGTAGATGTTAAATGGAAATATAATTATTTTAAATCCTTTAACAAGTAGAAGGTTGATGAGATGTCATATAATCAGTTAAAATTACAGACACATCTGTGAAAATCAACAAATGACGCTGGAAAAGTAAAATACAAAACCGTAAAAAAAATAAACCATATATTATTTAATTAAAGCGTAATTGTTTGGTGTTTGTCTTCACTTACCAGCATTCATGTGTCCTTACTGCGTACTTTAACTGTTAATAAGGCTTTGGCGAGTTGCAATTAGTGCTTCTGTTGTCGGTTATCCACAAATACAACATGCACATTTTAATAACTTCTTTTGCTGAACGAATTTCATATGAAAAGCAAATAGAAGAGTTTGACAAGGTCTTTTTGTAGGCTGTGTTTAAAAATTAAAGCCTGCCAATTGTGCCAGCTCCTGCTAGCATTTGTACTAGACGTGAATGTATGCTTTACAGACTGACGACTTAGACTTACGGCTCTATTCTGTATGACTGACAAATTCTTGTCACTGTTTTTATTACGGAAAAATATGTGAAAAATAATAAAATAAGTTCGTCGTTAAAAAATTTTTTGTCACCGATACAGAATTGGGCTATTAATCAATGCCGCTACTAATAATTCGAGTATTATGGTCTAAAAATTTACATGAAATTGATTTAGCTGGGTGCCATCCATTTCAAAAACTTAAAAAATATTCCAAATGTTAGTCAAAGTTATAATAGCTCCGAGAGCCATAATTCATCAAAACCATTCAACCGTTTCTGAGTGAAGAGCAGTCTCGCATGGTGCACGTTTTTATTTTCATCAAATTTCAACTCACCCTATACCGATGAAAACAGTTCTTAATTAGAAAAATTAAACCTTCATCTACAGGCTTAGGTCTTTAATTTGAACTCTCATTTTTGAAATACCTTTTTAAAAGTATTCTCAAACTAAAATCTTCTTAAATATCTTTCGTCTGACATTGTGATACACATGTATTTCAATAAACTGATGGACTAATTCGAATTTTATTATTCGAACAAATCACAACCCTCCTAAGTAAAGGTCAGGTATAAATCCCTTTCAAACCCATTCCGTTTTATACCCATATTTCAAAACAGTGATGGGCATACCTAAATACTTTTGTACTTAAAGTACCACTTTGGGTACTAAATACACAAATACTTAGTATTTTGAGATGACTAAATACCCAAGTACTATTTACTTAGGTATTTAGGAGCTGCTAAATACCCAAGTACTATTTACTTAGGTATTTAGGAGCTGCTAAATACCCAAGTACTATTTACTTAGGT
>NW_016171999.1:11114-13640 GCF_001687245.7 Rhagoletis zephyria | reverse complement strand
TTTCTGGTCCGAAAACTAATAGGTATTTTAGTATTGAAGTCCCAAACCGGCACAATCTAGTCAGGTGCTAGCTTTTATGTCAGCTTTGATTAAATTAATTGGCCGTATCATGCACACAAATATGCAGCGGTTGCAAATGAAAAATAATGTTAAGTCTTACCTTAGGTGCACTACCGACTGATCCCGATAAGCGGAGGCATGCGGTATTTGCAATTTCCCGATACCTTTCCTATTATTCCCCTTGTCTAAAGCTATTCACTGAACTAAGGCCGGATCGGGTACAATCGCTCTGATGATTGTGGTGGATATACCATTGGTGAGGTACGATGACGTTAACCTGGCTTTCCAAAGTTCTTTTTCATGTGAAGCTAGCAAGCAGCTAGACCCTACTCTTCTTCATATTTCTTTTCCAGGTATTTTGCTTCGGAGGAGAGATTCAAAGTAGTTGCTCCCAATCTTGGCTGCGAGAAAGTGTGCACTTTTATTTTCCTGGCAAACAATACCAGTTATGTCATGGAGGGGTTAACCCGCAATCCGTTCTGGTTAGCCCACCTAACGATGCCACCCAGTGCATCCGCCAAAAATATTTTCTTCACTCTTTCAATTCTGCCGCCAGGTTTTACGATTTTCGAGTCTGCCTCACAAAAGCTTCTAAAATACGATTGAGAATCAATTCTTTATTAGTCCCAATCAGGGACCGTAACAGTTACAAGTTTTATTAAAAAAATCACTCTTTAACAATTATTTTTTGACTTTTATTTAATTACTCTTTAAATAACCGTTATTTCTGACTTTTATTTTATAAATCGAAAATAACAATTATTTATGATTTTTATTTAAATAATCTGCAAATAACAGTTATTTTTGATTTTTAAATTATATGTCCTAAATAATAATAAAAGTCATAAATAAAAATCAGTCACTGATCTTTGCTTTTTCAATCATACTTATAAAAGTCATTTGAATAAGTCGTACTAACCTTTTGTTTTCCAACACCTTCTTAACTGCGAAAAATGTTAATGACTTTTATACGATTGATTTAAAAAATAAAAGTCGGTCACTGATTTATATTAATGACTTTTAAAAGTTAAAGTCACTGACTGATTTTTATTAATGGCCTTTATAAATAAAACTCTTCAATAACTGTTATCTAAGCCATATAATATAAAAATCAAAAATAATTGTTATTTTGGATTTATAATATAAAACACAAATATAATTGTTATTTTTTTAAATTTTTCATAAAAATTGCAAATAAAAATTTATTTTCAAATTTGAGTCTCGGTGCAAAACGAAATCGATTGGTATGTTTCACGTAGTTGTAGAACATTTCCTTCATAGTGAATTTTTCCATGATAGTTTTCATCAATAACTGTTATGTTCGGTCCCTAGTCCCAATTAACAATAGAAACCCAAAAATCAGTAAATTTGTACGTCCTTTTAGCTTCTACAATGAATGGGAATGCAGAAAACACCTACAACAAATATTAGAATATAATTTTTTTATTAATCATTTTCTCTGACTGTCGATTAGCAACGAAAATAGTCAGCATATGGACGATGCCATTACCACTACATCTTTAAGCTACTGCATTTTTTCATAGCGTTTTTTTTTTGTAAAGATGTCCTCTGCTGTGTCTGAATGGCGGCTACATCCAGCCACGTCGTCATTATCCTTATCGCCATTTCACGGCTACTTGGCCAGTTACTGCTCATTTTGTTTTTGTTGTTGCAGCTATCATGATTATCTGCGTCTAGCCATAATATAAGTATGTATTTGTTGCTTTTTGCTTTTCATTGCCACAACGAAGTTAGAAAAAAAAATGTCCTCGCCTGCGCAATCACTTTTGCTTTCCCTTCATTTTTAACGCCTCCATGGTAGTGTCTTGATTACTCCCAAGCTGCTGTTGTTCAGCGTGTCATTATTGTCATTTTCGGTTGTTTTTGTTGCTGTTGCTGTTTTTTTTTTATTGGCACACACTGTTGATTTTGTTGTTAATTTTAACGCCTAAGGACATTGTTTTGTTTAAGTATTTCTTAACTTTTATTTGCAGTCGCTACTTTTCCTCCGTTTTAGCTGTACGCTGTGGCACATCTCGCTAGGAGATTTTCAGATGTACATACATACATATGTACTATGTATGCTATGAATTTGTGTGACACTTTCTCGAGTTTCCGTTTTAATAAACGTCGTTTCCTTCTTTATATATTTTTTTCTCTGCTACTACTTCCCTTTCCACCAGCTTTCAATTTATATATGTATGTGTATTAGGGTGGGTCAATTAGTAGGTCAATTAAAAAAGTTGATTCATATCCTTGCGATTCTGGTACTATGGACCATAACAAACATTTTCGCCCAAGGAACCATACCTCTAAAATCATTTTCGAGCCTGCCAAAATTTTTTGGTAGATATTTTCAAAAATACCAAATAAACGACCTCTTAGATGCATTTCAAAGACAAAAAAATATTATTGAAAATGTGTATACGGGGGTTTTTTGGGTCAGAGAATCCATTTTTCGCATTA
>NW_016171999.1:0-7123 GCF_001687245.7 Rhagoletis zephyria | reverse complement strand
AATAAAGAAATAAATATTTTTCCATTATTTTAAATTATTAGAAAGTCAAAGATGTGACTATTTGAGCAATAAGTTCGTCAATTTCCCCCAAAAAAAGTGAAAAATCCAAAAAATTGTTCAAAAACGCACTCTGGTGGCGATCAAAATTAAAAATGAATGCGAAAAATGGATTCTCTGACCCAAAAAACCCCCGTATACACATTTTCAATAATATTTTTTGACTTTGAAATGCATCTAAGAGGTCGTTTATTTGGTATTTTTGAAAATATCTACCAAAAAATTTTGGCAGGCTCGAAAATGATTTTAGAGGTATGGTTCCTTGGGCGAAAATGTTTGTTATGGCCCATAGTACCAGAATCGCAAGGATATGAATTAACTTTTTTAATTGACCCACCCTAATGTGTATGTATTTTACTCCCTCCGCCTGAGGCCTCCGTTTTTCTGCATCTGACTATCTGACTGTTTGCCATTGCGCCATTGTTTGTTGCCTGTTGGCGGCATTGTCGGTGGCATACGCGTTGTTGTGGTGTCTCCGGGCTGGTGTGCTCCGCAACGCGTTTGTAGAATGTCGGCGGGGCGCAGTGCGTTTTGTCGTGTTTATTGCCTCATTGTAATTTTTGACTTTGGCAAAATTTAATTTCCTCCCAGTTTGATTTCCAAGTGTTAAACAGACGCGTTGTCAACGCCTTCGCTGCTGTTGTACGTTGCGTCCTGCGTCTATTCGCTTGTATGGAAAATCAATTTGACGAAGTTATTGTGTAAAATAAAATATAATTATTTATGATTTAGATAACGTGCAAATAATCAGACGGTGGCAGTTGAATCAATAGATTGGTGAGACTATAGTTTGCAGTTTTAAATATATGGTTCACTCTTTAAGGAAAATTCGACTAATAAAAATTGCGGTACGCTATTTACACTGAAACTTAACGCATTGTTTCTCAGGCGCTACTATTTTCTTGTAAACGTTTATCTGTAGAAATCCATCTGTTACTTTTTACTGCAAAAACCGCACAACTTAATGAACATTTTAGTATTTTCTACAATTTTGATATATGTATTGATGTTTCTCGTCGAGTGCCTATCTACGTGCGACGCAGTAAGCCAAGAACTGAGTTCGCAGGCTACAAATGTCGGAACGGAAGAGCTTCTCCGGGTTAATTGGCCACAGCCCAGCTATTTAGACCGCAGTCTTGCAAAAGCAGGCAATTAAGAGGAAGTGCTGAGATAATTTCTCCCAGTCATCCTCCAAGCAACTGCAGTAAGGATGTGCGTGGTATTTAGAATAATGGATTCCTTTATTTCCTCCGTCTCACACTCGGTCAGAAAAACGCTGCAGTTTCGCAATTTTTTCTTCCATCTATTCAAAAGTAGCTTACATGCAGTCGAAACTACTGTCACTTTTCCTTCTTTTATCGGTGTGACCTACTCGAGGATGCCTCGTATGGCCAGCTAATTCGCCACACAGCTTCCTGAAATATTGATTTAAAAAAATTCAGCCGCAACCAAAAGAGAGGCCGGTCAATCGCTATTTAGCTATGAGTGCACCGTGGCCGAGATAAGGCCCTGATTTCCACCTGGCTGTCAAAGTAGACTCGTCCCAAACTTTCTTGCCGACATTGCCCAAATAAGCAGGAAATTGAAAATTTTCTTAATGGCAGCTACATACCTCTGATTGAAAAACACAACAGTGATTTTGAGCGCCATATTTAAGATTGATGCAGAGTACCCTGTAAAATACCACTCGGATAATCCGTGTTATCAGGGATTAGGTCGGAGTCTGCAAGAGTACATACAATGTCGGTGGGAGCTTTGTTAAAAATAACGTCAAGAGCTAGAATGACAGTGGTCCTAAGTGCCCCACGATTCCAATGGGTGTGCCACGTTGGTTCCGATTCAGCTTTCTTACTAGTTTAGTCTTATCTACTTCCTTCCACCCGACGAGGACTCCATACAACATTGTTGGCTTCACTATGGTCTTATATAGCTGGGAAATTGCCTTCGAAATGAAGACTTATCTCCTAATGCTGCATTTTTTACTCCTTCCTCAATGCAAGGGTTCCACGACAGCTTCTTATCTACAATTAAGCACAAAAACTTGATTCTATCGGAAAGCGCCAAGCAAATGCTTTCAATTAAGGGACGAGTTACGTGGAGTGGTTTAAACTTCCAAGAGTACAGGACGAGTTTCATCTTACTAGGATTTACAGCAATACATATAATAGGTATACGTCTTATTTAGACGGTTTCGACCCGAAGCTTAACTAAGTATCTAACGAAAAGTCTGTATCTATGAAATCTTCCTCTATCAACTTCGCGACCGTGTGAAGGGCGCATTCGGCAGACCTACACTTTATGTATGTATGTATGCATGTTGACGCCCTTATAGATATACCCCCGCATAAATCAACCAATGCTGCAGCGTAGAGATGAGCGAGCTAATGACACATTAGCCCCGCTAACTCTATGGCTCTAGAGAGCTTACTTACTAAGCCAGTGGCGTACATAGCTCTTTACTATAGGGGGCATCAAACATGTACTTTTGTCTTTGGCCAGATCTACAGCTTGTACTAAATCCAAATTGATCTTCTGAAATTCTCGACTCAAGGCAAATAGCCAAATATAAGCCCTAGCTACTTCAAACTTTCTAAAAAATCTAATCAGCTTTCTGATGAATTTAAACATTTAAGGAAATTTTTCAAATCTTGCTAATTTTTGTACAGAGTTTGATATTTTGACTTACATGGTTTTGGTTAGATAACGAGCTACACTTTCAAAAAATATAATTAATATTAAAATAAAGGGAAATGGAAAAAAGAATACTAAAATGTCTCTTCCATATTTATATTTTCTCCACTATACATATATATGTATGTATGTATGTATCAACAAGTGGAATTAGTGGAAAAACGGTGCTAAATATTGACCGTTGATTAATATTCCAAATTCTAATGTGGTTTGACTCAATAACTGGTTATTTATTTGATATCGGAGGTGTACAACTTATGGAAGGAAGGCTCCCCGATTTTGTATATTTGGTACAACTGATTTCTTTTAAGAGTCTCTGGAAATACATTTGCTGTTATTTGATCGTGCCAGCTGAAGAACGAACCATACTTTGTTGACATTCGACATCTGATGTACCATATATATACATATAATAATTTTCTACCTTATAAGCATTTCGATTTAGTCGCTACCGATTTTGGAAAATTAAAAGCAACCTATTTATCTTTAACAGCAATCTATGTTTAGTTTTTGCGCGTGATCTTTTTAATTCCTGTCATAAGTTAAAACAATGCTGCATAGATACTTGCCGGCAATCGAAATAGCAAAATAATGTAAAACTCGCTTAAGCAAAAGCATTCGAAAGAGTTGCTAAAAAATTTTTCGGCTTCTGCGTGTAAAACTAAAAGTGAAAGAAGCGATCCGTAGGCCAACGATCTTGGACTCTGACGTGGAACATTTCAATGTGGTACATGCGATGTATGATTGGGAATAATCTCTATTTCGATTTTATTTAACCAAAATCGGTTTCTTATAAAATTTATTTTAAGTATATTACTTAAAGGTCAAATGCAAAGAAACTAGTGAGTGCGTGACTTCAAAGCTAAATACATATATTCCAGTTTCGAATGTATGTTTGCATTTATGTATAATGTTCGGATTGATATAAATGCGCCATAATCGTACTCATATTATATATACATTTATGTATACATTTGCGTATACGTATAAGTACTACGGGCATTCTAATATGTAAGTACGTACATACATATGTAAGTACTTAAGTACTCCTGTCAAAGTATACACTATATAACTTGCGGCGTAAAACGGCCAACTTGTATACATAACACTGCAGGAAAATCCACTACATAGTATTCAGTTGGAGCGGCTCAAATGAATTTAAAATCTTTTCAGATTATTTTATACATATCGAGCCCTAACCGCCAAAATAACGTAAGCGACATTTTTTTCAAAATTTTCTTTTTGATGCAGAAATATTCCTAGAGCTTCTAGATACATTTCTGCATCAAAAAGAAAATTTTGAAAAAAATGTCGCTTAAGTTATTTTGGCGGTTAGGGCTCGATATGTAGTTAATGATTAAATTAATGACCTTATTCCCAAAAAATAAAATAGATTTAAAGTGCTCTATAAAGTCATACAAATATTCGATTTATAAAGCAGTTAATAATGGTGATTTCGTTTCTTCCATGTTTTTGCCTTATTGTACTTGCCTAGCTCACGCATTTCATAATAATATCGTTTTAAACCACCATCTGTTTTTCAGGGTAACCATCTCCCCTGGCAAAGATTCGCAAGGCAGATAAGGTGCCTTTTTTGCCTTACAAGAGTGTGACATTTTAAGAAACGAACACACAATTTTCTCAATCTTTGCCTTTAATTTAGAATCGACCACGAAATGGGAAAGGGGCAATCAAAAGGCGAAATTTTTTTGGTTGGAACGAAACCACCATAAGTCTATTAGACAACTTACGTTTTTGGAAAATATTCACTCATTTGTCAGTAGAAATTAGTCTTTGATTGCCTAAAAACCGTCTATACTATAAGATCAGAGGTAGATTCCTAAACCATTGAGATGGTGAAAATGGAAGGCTATTTTTTCCAATGAATGCCTAAATTTCCTAAGGTTTTGACAGAACACGCTTAGATTCGTATCGGCAGATATGCTTTTGTCAGACCATAGTTTGTATTGAAGTAGCAACTTACTACCTCCTAGCTGACCCAGCTGGAAGGCGGACAACTCCAGTAGCTTTATTCATTTTCAGGCGTGAATTTACTATTTGTATCTCATCAGAATCGGTCGGCGGTACAACGATTCTCTACTGGGAGCTCGGATTCATCTTCTCTAGTAGTGTCAGGGCTGTTACCATTCTACAGGGTGGGAAAGTGAAGAGGCTCGCTGAAATCTATTTTTTTGAGGTTAGCAAATATGCACCGTTCGCTCAATTATCGAAAATGAGGTGTTGACTTAAAGGACTCGGCCTCTAGATGTGCAAAAAGGTTTCGATTGTTCAAAAAGAGTTGCCACCTGTTAAAAACTTAAATTGAAGTTATTTTATAAGTTAAATCAAATATAACAATATACATATGTTTCAATGGAAATAGTTTTGAAGAGGTTTCTTTTCTTCACTACATGTTCGCTACTTGTTTAAAAAATCAAATTAAACTCGAATTCAGGCAGTTAGGCAATTGAAATATGTAGCACAATATGGGTGTTAGATGAAAGAGATTTAAAAAGGTTTTAGTTTGAAAATATTTTAAAGAGGGTTTCCATTTGTTTGAAAATCCGTGTTGAATTCATTTATACACAAGTTATGTATATGATATACTAAAATATGAGTGTCAAACAAAAGACTGTTAGGAAATCCTTAGTTTGAAAATTTAGAATGTCTTTGAGGTGTCTGAAGAGGGTTGCCAACTCCTTAAAATTCAAATTATTTTGTAAATTAAATGCATTATTATTATGATGGGTATAAATCAAAATGGGCGTGAAAAGGTTTTATTTATGAGCTAGAATTAGGAGGGTTGCCACATGTTTCAAAATCAAATGCAGCTTAATCCATCAGTTAATGGAAATATGTACCAGAATGTCAAACAACAGAGATGTAAGAAGATTTTAATTTGAAAATAGTAATTAAAAAGGGTTCAACCTGTTTGAAAAGTCGAGTTTAGTTAACTTTAACACAAGTTTTATGAAATTTTAAATATGAGTGTCATACAAAAGGGCTTTAAGAAAGGAATAGCTTTAATGTTTTTTGACCAGGGTTGCCACCTATTCGAAAAGTCATATCTATCTCATCAAAATCAGCAGCGTTCTTTCGAACTTAAAAAACGAGATTCAAATTAAAGTGTTTGGCCTGTAGATGTGAAACAAAATTTATTTTATAGTTATTTAGAACTTTTTTATCAACGCAGGGTGATTTGAAATTTTATGGAATAATAATATGAAATGACTAGATGGATTTAGATGAAACTTGACACATGGATTGCTTATGACTCTAACTCACATTTTTATTTTTAATATTTTTTTTTGTAGAGGGTGGCCACCTATTTGAAATGTTACATCAAATTTTNGCTAGATGGATTTAGATGAAACTTGACACATGGATTGCTTATGACTCTAACTCACATTTTTATTTTTTATTTTTTTTTTTGTAGAGGGTGGCCACCTATTTGAAATGTTACATCAAATTTTGGCGTATTAATGCCATGCGGGTTCACGAGTGTGTCTTATTGCTTCCATATATCGGTTTGTAGAGGAGTGCTCTCACTGAGCAGTTACTATAAGAGACGAGTAACTTAGAATTTGAGAATATGAAGGCCAATTACGAACGATTGATAAATGAGGCTGCCTGAGGGTGCCAGATGTCGGTGAATGCTACGTGCTTAGTAAATGATAAGGAACTATTTTGACGAATTTTTGGCTCTGAAGGCAAAATTTATTTTTTATTTTTTCTTGCAGGGTAGGTATTGTACAAGTATATGTATGTATATNTGGCTCTGAAGGCAAAATTTATGTTTTATTTTTTCTTGCAGGGTAGGTATTGTACAAGTATATGTATGTATATGCACATATTTACTTCCATTGATATAAATATATATACGTAATTGTTGACACACGATCATGTTGGTCCAGTTATTGCTTTCGACGCTTATCCTTTCTGTAAATGTACGTAAATTTGTACATAACTTATATGGAATTATCTACACATACCGTACGCATAACTTCTTGTTGTCTTATATGTTTGTTTGCATACTCATACATTTGACATACATATGTATACATATATGTCGTCCGTAGATAATGCATGTGTATATGTAAATAATCGCGTGTGCTTCAAATCTATTCCATTATAGTATATCCTTGCGCCATATTGCTTTAGCTCCACGGTCCCTGTGCATTGTATGCGCTCCCTTGTAGCTGATTGGCGCTCGAGGCTCTTGTGTAAATATTCACAAACGTAGCTATAGCTTCTGTTTGGTTATGCTCGCTTATTAATTACTTGTCTTAGGATATTTGGCTAAGAACAAAGTCGCATTAATTAATTTCAGCTTAAAGGCTACTATTGTCGCAGTTGTTGGAAATTTACATGCAAG
>NW_016171998.1:7481-13641 GCF_001687245.7 Rhagoletis zephyria | reverse complement strand
GAACGACGCGTGCTAAATGATATACAAGTGCCTTCTCTCAAAATAGCTTTTCACCATGAGTGGTGAATAAGAGAGTTTTGTTTCTAAGATTACTGTGCTAGAATAACAAAAGTCTTTCGAACTATCTTGCCATCTGTCCTTCATCCGTGTTACGAAAGATTTTTTAATATCTTAGCCTAAATTGCGCTGTTAAACGCACGCGGACGAAGCAGTGGGCAAAAGTTAGTATACCTATCTAGCTATCGGATAAATTCATCAATTTTATAATTTATTAAAATTTTTGCTTTTTGTTCAATCAAACAATTTGCGTGTTTTTGTTTCTCGAATAGTAAAACGAATCCGGATTAGGCAGCTTTGATACCGCTGGATGACGATTTTTGTTTTATTTTATTTTTTTTTGTGCAGTGCGTTTGACGAGCTGATAAAATGCCAAACAGTTTATAACAGTTGAGTGGTCATTTAGATTTTGGATATTTGTTGTTGTTGTTGTCATTTTATTTATTGCGCTCATCATCATGCGGTCGTAAAATTTTTTATAGCTTTTCAATGCACGTTTCTTGTTTTTCTCTATTAAATAGCATTGTCTTGTTTTCTAGTTTCATTGGTATTTATAGCTTTGCCTTTTGTGCATGAACTTTAAATCTTTTGATTTTTATTTGGCGCTTCGTTTTATAATTTTCAGTGTTTTTGTGGGTACATGGTATGTGTGTATGTATCTATTTTTGGTCCAATATTTGCATTCCAAAGCAGCGGGAGTTGTAGATTAACATTATTCGTTGGATTTTTTGAGGCTGTGAAAGTGGCATTGATGTCGTTTTTAATAAAAACTTTTACAAATGTTAATAGGAATCTTTATGACTTAAACGAAAAAGTATACATATGCGTATCTAGTGAAAAATGACTAACGTTACAGTTACAAAAGCACGCGACTTAAGGCCAATAAGCCTCTCTGCATTACGACTTTTTGAATTTCAGCGACGATGTTTCTTACGTGATATGTGATTAAATTTTTAATTTATATTTGTTTTGGAAACCACCCCTGTCAATATGTTAACAATAAGAAACAGTAATCTTTACCGTTAGTTCAACTTTTTGAATCAGCACACAGGTTGAATAAAAATTAGAAAAATCTGCAAAAACATCGATGTTTTCATTCGATACATCGAACTGCCATCGATGTAATTTTTCGAGACATCGATTCTTCAAACAGCGATGTTTTCACCGTAATTTACATCCCTAAGCTAGATATTCGGTTGGCGTCATCCATCATAGGGTGATGGGTTGGCAACTAGTACATGTGGTGAAAAAAATAACAGTCAACAGGTGTACCCTCCATTGCTGAGTCTTCTATCCACGCTCATGGGTTATAACCGCGCAACACGCTTATCCAACTTCGACCAGATGTGTCATGGCATCCCACAAGTGCTTATTGCTTATTGGAGAAAATTATTTTCCAGCCAATTCCATGCAGTTTCACGGTATATCTTTATAACCAGGCGCCCATATAACTCGCCAGCTCATTTGAAGTATGTCTACATTCTATACCTTTGTTCGAAGTAGCTACATAATGCACATTAAGTGCAGAGTCGATCAGCCATCTTGCAGCTGCGCTAATAGTTGTGAGCTCAACTTAAGCACTTAGTTTCTTGGTGGTAAACACCAACTCTTACCTTCAGGTTCTGCTTGGAGAAATCAGGTACTAGATGGCTACATCAACAGAATACCAGGTCAGGACTAAGTCCTCTTCCCATGCGCCCCTTGATGGCATGTCGTTTTGGAAATAATTCTTCAGACTAGTGTGCAGTATTGCGTTGTTTGGGGCCTAAAGTCTGTTCATCAGCATTGTGCCGCCAAGTAAGCTTTCTGCCTAAAATAACGCCCAGCTTCTTCCGAAACAAGACAAGAAACTAAGTCAGTAACAAACCTTGTAACTTAGTGCAATTAGACGCCACCTGAAGTTGGGCAGAGAAAATACCGTACTTGTCTGGGGATACATCGGACAGGAAGGACCTTATGACCCACGCTAAGCTTTTTGCAATCAATGAAGTCCTCAGATTCCAACCTGCGCCTAGAGGTTAGAACAGTTTTTCTAGGCTCCACAGTACATCCTGGAACCTAAAAATTAGGAATTCACGCATTTCTTCGTGAGATGACGTTCAGTCGCCATTTCACTTCTGAATACACTCTAGGTTCGTCGAACTTTTCTCAAGCACTTCGCTAGCGATTATAGACCGATGGTTCCTCTATGCTATCGCAATAATCTTTCCTTAAATTGCACCTAAATCACTTTAACCTACCAATTATTTTGTTAATCTAAAACATTTTCGGCTACGAAAAAACGAAGCAAAGTTTGAGAGATGTAATACATTTTGCACATCCGGATGGAACAAATGATAGTCTTATATAGCACTTCAGTTAGGTTAAAGGTCTACCAAAAATGTCATGTATAAGAGAAAACTTCAAGAGGTATATAGGTAGTGCTGTGTCTCCCTGCTCAGAATTCTGTATAAAATCCATTAAATTAAAAAAAGTTAAAATTTTGTTAAACACTGTAATAGGTAATATGTAGGTTATACAGTGGCGGATAGAAATGAATGAATGGTGTTTCGTTTTTAATATTTACAATGTTTTTCACGCTCAATTTTTTCTTAAATTTTTTTATAAAATAACGATTCATGCTTTGACACAAAACATATAAATCACACTTTCAAACTATATACAGAATATGGAAAAAATCAACAACTTTTTATCTAAATTTCGAGCATTTAATTTTTTTTTTGTTGAAGGCGTTTTGTACTTTTTTCCATATAAACATGAACTTTTGTGGAAGAATATGCGCAAAACCTTTTTGCGAAAAAAAAATCAACGTCAGTTTTTCTAAATTTCGCTTTATATTTGAAAGAGACCGAAAAAGCCGTCAGCAAAAAAAAAATACTAAAAAAATCAAACTGATTTTACTAAAATTTTATAATTCTGTTAACTGCATACACAAAAAATTTAATACAAAAATTTTTTTTAAAAAATTTAGCTTGAAAAACATTTTAAATACTAAAAACGAAACGTGATTTATCCATTTTTGACCGCCACTGTAGACGAAAAGTATGTTAGGTTTCCATCAAGGACTTTTTAAAGAGCTTTCATGTGGTATTTTTACGTTTTTATGAGTAAGTTTTTTCAATAGGGGTATCCATATAACGTTGTAAATTTCATTCAAATTTTGTATATTATCCCGTTTATCGGCAGTTCGTGTCGTAAAATGAATACCCATAATAGTTTTCGTTTCGTAAGTATTTTATAATTTGTATTTTAATTCAATTACTAAAACCCCCAGTATAGAAGTTAATATCAGCGGCAACTCTTTTGAAAAATATCTGGATCAAAGGCTTTTTCAACAATACGTTTGATAATTAGTTGCAAATTTTTTTCTCATTCTAATAAAGCGTTGTCAAAACTCCTTGCGCTTGGTACCCCTCTCGTAGTATTTTATGCAATTTTAAATATTATGTCTTGACTTCTCAGATTGGTGACAACACAATTGAACAATCTTACTAAGTCAAAGATTTTTTAAATACCTTTCGTTTGATATCAAAATTGTTATATTTCATTTATCTTATTAAATTAATTTAATTTAATTTTTCAAACACGTGACAAACATCTTAAAAAGTTTTAAGGAATTGAGCTTTCTTAAACCATTTTAATTTGACGACCATACTGTAGTATTTCATTTATCTTATCACTTTAATTGAGTAAAATTATTCAAACAGGTGGCAACCCTCTTAAAAAATTATTTTCCAAATCAAACTTTTTTACCCCACTTTATTTTGATACACATAATGCACAATTCCATTTACCTTGTTACCGATTAGGTTGAATTAAATTTTTCAAACAGGTGGCACCCCCCTCTTAAAAAATATTTTTGGAAAGTAAACTTTCGTAAGCCTGTTTAATTTGATACCCAAACTCAATAATATGTTATTTATATTAACAATCTAGTTGTATTAAATTTTTCAAGCAGGTGGCAACCCTCTTTTATATTTTCAAAATTTAGCTTTCTTGAACCACTTCCTTTTGACACCCATATTGCAACATTACATGTACCTTAACAATTACATTAAATTAAAATTTTCAAGCTGTTGGCAACCCTCTTCAATTTTTGAAATTAAGCCTCTTTAATTGGATCCCCATATTGTAATAATATTTAATGGAAATAAATTTTCGAAAGACATGGCAACGAATGCGATTGTTAGTAATAACATTAAAAAAAGCTATAATCAACTTAGTCATCGCTCAAATAATTGCGGGCCAGATCTGTCAATTTGTCGTATTTTAGTTTAGTTTTCCACCAATCGAGAGGATTTTCACAGAGATGAGCTCGTTTTTTCTTTAAGATAGGCCTTTAATTGAGCTTTAATTTCTCATTTTTTAATGTTTGCAGATTCTACATCCGAGCCTTCGCTTTCGCTGGAGGAATCTAAATTATTGCTAGGTTGTTTATAGCAGTACTTGTTGAAGGCAGGCCCACCAATGTTGCTTGATATACTACTTAACCGTTTAGTGTCTGGAGCTAAAAGTCGGTTATTGCCCGCACCCTGATTATTTAGATAGACTTACCGCCCAATTCTCTGTTTTCTTGATAAATTATTTGTAAAGAAATTTTATCAAGATTTTTATCAAGTAAAAACTCTTATCGCATTCTGTGTCAGTATTTTTAAAATAAAAAGCTCTGCGATTTCCACAAGAGGGGAACGGATTTCCGCATGAGTGGAATTGACTTAATTGTTACATATGAAAAATATGATTTTAAAAGCAAACGAATCTTTTGACTGCCGTGGCCGAGTAGGTAGAGATGTCAGCTATAAATTCTGTGTGTCGCAGGATCAAGTACCGGCACATGCAGTATTTAAATGATAGAAACACATTTTTTAATATACAAAATTTATAATTTCCATATGAAATTTCAATTTGTAAACGCTTGTCAATAGCATTTTCAATCTTTATAATTTACCAAGAAAAGAGCTTTTGATTTATGTGCTCGAATTCCTATTCTTGATAAATAATAAAACATTGACAAATTAGTATAAAAAAAACTTTATTTATCAAGTGCATAGAATCGGGCTGTTGGGGCAATTTCAACAATATTCGAGTGGACTCTCTGCCCATGTACACACTCGCATTCGCAAAACATTCGTATCATTTGATGCGAATGCGAATGTGTAAAATGATGCGAACCATTCGCATAACGAATGGGAATGCAAATATTCGCAACATCCCTGGTATGTATACATGTAATGCACGTGTATGTGTTGCTTAAATATACCACCATCTCATAGGCCTGATTAAAGGCTTTACATTTATTTTATATTACCACAAAAAATTATCGCACTTTTGTGTGTATCTAATAAAATTATATCAATTGTTATTTTTGTTTGGATATGATGTTGAAATATGGGCTATATGTACATATATACAAATGTATTTACATATGTACATATAACTTCAAAATCATACGAGCATACGCTAGCAAGAATATGTTTCCGTACAGTGTTTTTTTTTTTTTAATATTTGCAATGTTTTTCGAAATAAATTTTTTTCGTTAATTTTTAATAGAAATATACATATGTAGTTCATTCTGCATCAAGTTGCATATAAATTAATGACTTTCACCAAAATTTTCAGCTTTTAAAGAAAATTTTTTGAGTATGCAGTTTTGTAGTTCACTCAATTTCAGTATAATAAAGTGCAAGTTTTAAGTGGCTATAATCTACCGTTGATTTTTGAGAAATTTTTACGGGCGCTCTTCAGTTTTTTTCCCATACAAAAAAAAAAACTCTCACGCATCCGTTATATGGAGAAAATGAGCAACATTATCAGCAAAAAAAAAAATCTCAAAAATGAGTGGTAATTTTTAGCTACTTAAAACTTGTACTTTATTATACTAGAATTGAGTAAACTACAAAACTGCATACTCAAAAAAATTCTCAAACATTTAGTTTAAAAGTTGAAAATTTTGGTGAAAATTTGTCGAATTTTCCTAAATTTTATAAAAATTTTGAATCATTAATTTATATGCCATTTGATGCAGAATGCACTATATTTCTATTAAAAATAACGAAAGACCAATTTATTACGAAAAACATTGCAAATATTAGAGAAAAAAAAA
>NW_016171998.1:0-5679 GCF_001687245.7 Rhagoletis zephyria | reverse complement strand
AAAAAAAAAATCTCAAAAATGAGTGGTAATTTTTAGCTACTTAAAACTTGTACTTTATTATACTAGAATTGAGTAAACTACAAAACTGCATACTCAAAAAAATTCTCAAACATTTAGTTTAAAAGTTGAAAATTTTGGTGAAAATTTGTCGAATTTTCCTAAATTTTATAAAAATTTTGAATCATTAATTTATATGCCATTTGATGCAGAATGCACTATATTTCTATTAAAAATAACGAAAGACCAATTTATTACGAAAAACATTGCAAATATTAGAGAAAAAAAAACACTGTACGGAAACATATACGTATACTTCTATTCAAATGTGTATGTTAGCTTTTATTAATGTCGGATTTTAATTAAAATAAATCAATTTTATGCAAAGCGTAATTTTTCAATTTTTATCAAATTGTCATTTCTGCGTAATTAATTCTGCTTGCAAATGTGTAATAAACATAAACTACATACACCTCTATGCCTACGCCTACATCCTGTAGCCCGGATGGCAAATACTCATACTCACATGCACCATGCTCGCGCAAGCATTATTTTTTCATCATTTTGACAGTTGTTTGAATGTATGTAGAGTAGCTGATAACGCGCCCGAATTGCCATCCATTGACTTTGTGCAGTTTTGTGTGAGGGTTTGTCAAAATAATTTCACGTAATTATAATATTTGTAATATAGTATTTATTATTGTCACTTTTTATCTAACTATGTATGTATGTATGCTCTGCGGTGGGGTGGTTTTTTGTTTAGCGCCATCATGCTTTGGAATGTGCAGAGCTCAAATGCAAAGATTGAAAAAAGCCGCAGCAGAGGGTGAAGTTAGTGGCGCTAAAAGCCAGCCGACAGCCGGCAGTCGGCAGTTGGGTGGACAAAGCTGAGCTATGGCGCGCCGCTTACTGCTAGCCTACATCATTTTGTATTGTATGCATAAAAACAAACAATAGAATGTATAATTAATTTTTATTTTGATGACAACATCAACATAATTCAGTTCATTTTAATTCATTTCCCTCATTGAGCTAAGCCAGCCGTCGCGTCGACCTGCGCGCTGCTGTGAGTTGTAAGCGAACGGCGAGTGATTGAATGCATGCAATATATGTATATGCAGGCAAAACAAGTAAACACACTCACACGAGCACGTACATATAAATAAAGTAATGACGCTCAATGGCCGTGCTATTCTTCAGCCACCTGCCAGCCACTTTCCACCCAACTCCCACCAACCATTTTTACCACTAAAACATCCTCATTCATTTTTTAAGCGTTGCACTTGTGTTAAAACACAAATTAACCTCATTTGCCCAGCTATAAAAACAGCAACAACAACAACAACAACAACAAGCAAGCAAGCAACATTAAAGCAATTGAACCAGACTAAACCAACAACATGGATAATTTGTTAAATAAATTGCATGATTACTGCATGCCACAATTCATCCCAACTAAGACCTTTGCATACATACATAAGTCCATGTAAGTGTGTGTGAAGTCCTGTTAATGTTTACAAGTGTGTAGGTTTCTCTTACATGTATGTACAATTTATTAAGTATGTTAGTTTTACTTTATAGCTGTTGTTTAGAATAAACATTTTTTCAGTTGCATTATTTGCATTTGAAATATGCAACAATAGAATAAAAAGTATAAATAAATATCGTTAAATACATTTTATTTGACCAGTCGTTAGTTAGTATGCGTGCTTTAATAGCCCAGTAAGCCATTTGTTGTCTTTAAGAAGCATAACTATTGCGCGTTTTCAAACAACTGTGCCGCTAGAATGACCAGAACATAAAATAGCGCCTAAAAGTATGCAACATTTGGCCTACTTTGTTTGCACTTCTCAGATGGAGTATAAAAGAGTTACATTCTGTAGTCTATCAACCACTATCGCTATGCTTAACTAACGCTAGGCTCTGAAAGTATTCAACTCGGAATCCGCTGGTGGTAGCAGAGGAAGACGGAGGCTCCCACTTCGATGGAAAAATCAAGTGGAAAAGGACTTGGCTTCACTTGGCATTTCCAATTGGCGTCAGCTGGCACAGGTGAGAAACGGCTGGCGTGCTTTGTTGAACGCGGCACAAATCGCGCTAGGTGGTTACAGCGCCAAATAAGAAGAAGAAGAAGATATACTTAATCGATTATCGACTCAGAACCGAGTGGGTTTGTTTTGCCATCGACTGTCAAATTGCAGCAGGACTGAAAAATTATTTTGTAGGGGTATGTATAAGGCTGCGTTCAGAAAACGATCAGAGAGATAACCCTTTTCTTTAAAGCACAGGTCATCAATGCCATCGCTGGACGCCAATATTGAGCAGACGTCAGCGTATGAGATCTTTAAAACTCTTTCCGGTAGCTGAGCAAGGTTCGAGTTGTAGCAGTTAGACAGTAAAGGGAAAATGGTAATGCCTTTCGCGAGCTCATATTTTATCGTTCCTGGCTTCGACTGCTGACTGCTGAGATAATTAGCCGTTATCCACCGTTTGACGCCCGATAGAAGGAGGATGCCTTAATGTTCTATAGTAGCGTGGAGTGAGAGACGGTTTCGAAAGCTTGTGACTGGGATTGGCTTAACTGCCAATTGAATAAAGTGACTATACTTATTCCTGATTATTTTCATTAAAAAGTTCCGGTAGCTGGCTATATCGGGTACCGTTAGTCGAAAGACAGTTTACTTTCCAAGTTCCCAACTCTACATGGTTTTCCACATCAGTAGTATTCATTTTGGGTAAGCTACTTCTATATAAATCACCCCGGGAAAAGGTGTCAATGTCCTACGGAGGATAAGAATTAAAAAAGATAGAGTTANTGCGCCAAATAAGAAGAAGAAGAAGATATACTTAATCGATTATCGACTCAGAACCGAGTGCAAAGATGGACACCGAGCTGATTAACCATCGGTATCGTTGTGCCATCGACTGCCTAATTGCAGCAGGACTGAAAAATTAGTTTGTAGGGGTATGTATAAGGCCTTGTATTTCAAGCACAGGTCATCAATGTCATCGCTGGACGCCAATATCGAGCAGGCGTCAGCATATGAGATCTTTAAAACTCCTTCCGATAGCTAAGCAAGGCTCGAGTTGTTGCAATTAGACAGTAACGGGAAAATGGTACTGCCTTTTCGGAGCTAATATTTTATCCTTCCTGGCTTCGACTGCTAACTACTCAGATAATTAGCCATTATCCACCGTTTGAGTTCCGCTAGAAAGAGGATGCCTAGATGTGGTAGTAGCGTGGAGTGAGAGACGGTCGCTTGTGATTGGCATTGACTTACTTGTCAATTGAATAAAGTGACTATACTTATTCCTGATTATTTTCATTAAAAAGTTCCGGTAGCTGGCTATATCGGGTACCTTTAGTCGAAAGACAGTTTACTTTCCCAGTTCCCAACTCTACATGGTTTTCCACATCAGTAGTCTTCATTTTGGGTAAGCTACTTCTATATAAATCACCCCGGTAAAAGGTGTCAATGTCCTACGGAGGATAAGAATTAAAAAAGATAGAGTTACGGTGCAAGAAATCAGATACCCAGCACGCGCGGTAGATGTTGCAAGAGAAGTCAACTGGCTTCACACTGCAGAAATTTCTCAGGAGTGAGATCGAACACCACACCACGCAGTTTTCTTATGCTACTGTGTCAGGGAATATAAACTGTCGCCAAACCAACTTGTCGCAGTTAGACCGCTGAAGAAAGGATGAGTGGCTTGGTTCGCGATATCGTGTCTAAGCTCAGAGTCTTAACACCCGGCGATGCTTTTCGCTACGACGATTTGTTGTCAAACAACACGGAAACCTAAGCTCCGAGGTAGAGAGTTGCTTGCTAAACGATCCATCCAGCAGGCAACATATGAAGAGGATGTTATGTGGAAGGACAGAAAAAAAGTCGAGCCGATTTCAGGACGCCAGGCGGGGCTATATACGCTCGGCACGCAAAGGACGCATCGACCCATACGAAGAGGGACAAGGGTCTTATAAAAAAAAAACATTAGAGAGACTTTGCAAAGTTCGAAAAGGATACCTAAAAAATGGGACAGCTTTCAGACGATAACACAACATCAACAAATCATCCGCAGGCTCTCAGTTAATGAGCACTGAAAAGAAAGACAGAAATAGATGATGAGCTGCCTATAAAAGAGTCGAAAAGGNTCAGTTAGACCGCTGAAGAAAGGATGAGTGGCTTGGTTCGCGATATCTTGTCTAAGCTCAGAGTCTTAACACCCGGCGATGTTTTTCGCTACGACGATTTGTTGTCAAACAACACCGAAACCTAAGCTCCGAGGTAGAGAGTTGCTTGCTAAACGATCCATCCAGCAGGCAACATATGAAGAGGATGTTATGTGGAAGGACCAGAAAAAAAGTCGAGCCGATTTCAGGACGCCAGGCGGGGCTATATACGCTCGGCACGCAAAGGACGCATCGACCCGTTCGAAGAGGGACAAGGGTCTTATAAAAAAAAACATTAGAGAGACTTTGCAAAGTTCGAAAAGGATACCTAAAAAATGGGACAGCTTTCAGACGATAACACAACATCAACAAATCATCCGCAGGCTCTCAGTTAATGAGCACTGAAAAGAAAGACAGAAATAGATGATGAGCTGCCTATAAAAGAGTCGAAAAGGACTGCGGCATCCTTATAGTCGGAAAAGTCGATCCCGATCCCGGATGCGGAATCAGTTCTGAAGCTAATTGAACATCAGAACCTCGAGCTGAGCGTTACTCAATGGCAGGTTATGCCCCTCATATCATGCGACACGAGGGCCAGAAATTACATAGCGATCGCTCTCGATCAGACGTGGCTCGACAAACTTTGAAGCAGCGATGGTACAATCAGATTTAAGCTAGGAACCGTCAGGCCACGTATCCTAGATCAAGATCAGAATCATCTTAACATACCGCAGTTCTTAAAGATAATCGTCGGATCGGATTTTATTTGGGCATTCTACCACAGTACCCCATTGAAATTAACGCCTAAAGAAGGGATAAGGAGACTAGACACCGGGGTATCTTGACTCCTCTGCAAAACCGTCAGACCAGTTAATGAAACTGAGTAGCTTGTGCATGGATCTAACTGCCAGTTCAAAAGACCAAGCTACATATACTCATCACTGACTACTGATCTCTTACGTTCATGGGTTTATTGAAATGTCAATGTATGCCTTTGTATGCAATCGTGTGCGATTTTGAATTGTCATAGTGTCGGTTTGGCGCGTGGTTGGTTTGCTGGTTTGCAGGTTTATTTTATGTTGGTGTGTTTAACTGTTTGTTTATCGCTTACAATTGTGACAATTTTTTCTCGCCATTTTTCGCATTAAACAATCCCACTAGGCCACACACAACCGCATAGTATGGCATTGTTTATGCATGAAATTATTGCATTCATTAAAATCTAAACAAAAACGTTTAGATTTTGTAATTTGTTGGATATTGCCATCGAAAAAATAAATAAATAAATAAATGGTATTAAATGAAATGGGCATTTANACATATACTCATCACTGACTACTGATCTCTTACGTTCATGGGTTTATTGAAATGTCAATGTATGCCTTTGTATGCAATCGTGTGCGATTTTGAATTGTCATAGTGTCGGTTTGGCGCGTGGTTGGTTTGCTGGTTTGCAGGTTTATTTTATGTTGGTGTGTTTAACTGTTTGTTTATCGCTTACAATTGTGACA
>NW_016171997.1:11103-13642 GCF_001687245.7 Rhagoletis zephyria | reverse complement strand
CGTCTTTCCACTGCACCCATTAACGCATCGTAACTATTCCTTTCACAGTCGGGAATAGTCTGCAAGATTTCTGCTGCAGGTCCTTTCAATGCAACGAATAGTGCAGCGGATTTATCCTCCATGCTCCAATGATTTGCTGCAGCCGTTTTTTCGAACTGGAGCTTAAAGACCTGGAAAGGAATCGCGCCGTCAAAGGATGGGGTTTTTACCTTGGCGATTCAACTGTAAATCACGAAGACGACCTTCCAACTCCTCTACCTTTGTCTCGACTTTCTCCTGTCTCTCTTCGATTTTGTCCTGTATTTGTGTAATTTTTGCATCCTGTGCTTCCAGCTGGGATGATATACGTGTCTCTTGTGCCAGCTGTGATGACATCTGTGACATGGCAGCCAATAACGTTTTCATGTCTATAGCTGTTGATGAACTAAGAGCCTTTTGCTGTTCTTCAACCCTCCCGGATGTCTGCTACACATCCTTCGACGAACAAGCAGCTTCATCCTTTTGTTCGTCCTTTGCGGATGCATCGTCGGGTTTACCCTGGAAGTCGTATTTGTCCACGTCGATGCCTTCAGCTTCCACAGCCTCCCGCAACCGGGATAACAATTCCACTTTTCTTCCGGAGGTGGCCAAATTACGCTTTTCCCAACTCTTGTTTCAGCTCCTCAATCTTTAAGTCCTGAATTTTCGCCATTTTCAGTAGTTTATCCTTCGGGATTTATTTAACAATCCCACTTCTGACACCAATTGTTACGATTATCCTTGAAACCTCGGCCGGATTTCCCAAATCCCTCGGTTCGTATCGCTGGATTGTTAAATAAATGCAATCGATGACCACATTGTAGTACAATTAATTTTATTGTACAACAAACAATTACCAATACTCGCTATTAATACTGCGCTGGCACTTATGGCAACTCTAGAACATTCTGAAGTTTATCGCTCATTCTCTTTCTCTCGCTGTTCGCAGTGTTCATCCAACTTGACGTTTCTCTTTGTGGAACATTCTACGTCATTCCTCGAACATTCTGCCTATTTCTCGTTGTTCGCTTTGTGTTGCCGCAGTATTCGCCACAATATGCATCAGTGCTAAGTTTCAGTTCCCCAGCGTAATTGGTTTAAGAGATATATTGGTTTTAAACGTTTTAGTCTATAGGAATTTTAGGAATATCCCGAGCTACATACCGAGTAAATTTTTGGTCAGAATATTTATTTTCAAGGTGTTGCCAAATATGAACCAAGTCGATGCAGCCGTTTAGCAGTTTAGTGAAATATATTGTAAAGAGAACTGTATGATATTGTAAAACGTGACGTCTCAGATTTCTTAATTTTTTGGCAGCAACAACGAAAAGTTTTAATTTTTTTAGCGAAAAACCTTCCACACAGAAATAAAAAAAAATTAAGTTTGTGGTTATATCAAGGCGAAATTTTGAGAACGGTCCGTTGCTAACTCTAAATATAAACAACGACGCACTGGAAAAAGTTAATTCGTTCAAATACCTAGGAGTAATGATCGACGATAAACTAAAACAAAAAAAAAATGGATTCTATATTTTCAATTAGAGCTCTAGCAATATGTACATCGGTGAAAACTGCATTTAACTCCATACATTAGCTTTTGCGTGATGCGCTTACAAACATACAAACATACCAAAATTTTATATATGGCTTCTGTTGATCTAATGAACTCCCTATTAATTTTTCTTTAACGTCTATTATGTACAGATATCGGCCTGTTGCAATTTTGTTATTCTCAAATACTCTCGTTTGATACCCTTATGGTTTATATATTAGTTTACATTATAAATTTAACTGAATTAAAGTTGTCAAATAAGTGGCAACCCACTTCAAGAATATTTTCAAAAGTAAGCTTCCTAATCCTCTTTAGTTTAATATTCGTATTGCTGTCTTGTAACTAACTCACCTCGCTGTGGCGGCGCCCTTATATACCTGCGCTGGCACTTATGGCAACTCTAGAACATTCTGAAGTTTATCGCTCATTCTCTTTCTCTCGCTGTTCGCAGTGTTCATCCAACTTGACGTTTCTCTTTGTGGAACATTCTACGTAATTCCTCGAACATTCTGCCTATTTCTCGTTGTTCGCTTTGTGTTGCCGCAGTATTCGCCACAATATGCATCAGTGCTAAGTTTCAGTTCCCCAGCGTAATTGGTTTAAGAGATATATTGGTTTTAAACGTTTTAGTCTATAGGAATTTTAGGAATATCCCGAGCTACATACCGAGTAAATTTTTGGTCAGAATATTTATTTTCAAGGTGTTGCCAAATATGAACCAAGTCGATGCAGCCGTTTAGCAGTTTAGTGAAATATATTGTAAAGAGAACTGTATGATATTGTAAAACGTGACGTCTCAGACTTCTTAATTTTTTGGCAGCAACAACGAAAAGTTTTAATTTTTTTAGCGAAAAACCTTCCACACAGAAATAAAAAAAAATTAAGTTTGTGGTTATATCAAGGCGAAATTTTGAGAACGGTCCGTTGCTAACTCTAAATATAAACAACGACGCACTGGAAAAAGTTAAT
>NW_016171997.1:0-4469 GCF_001687245.7 Rhagoletis zephyria | reverse complement strand
GTTCTGAATATTCATAGATGCTAGACCGTTGAGTCTTTCTTGACATGTTGTATTTCTCAAGTAGTGCTATTGAAACGGGCAAAAATGCCAATATACGTAAGATCTTAAAAACCTTCCCAAAAGACGTTGTATAAGCTATTGTAATGCTTCGAGAGCATTTCGAAAATGTTCGTGTGAAACTCGTTTTTCCACATTTTTACCTCCAGAAGAAAGTTTTGTTTCGAGCAGTCGATTACTTTTTCATAGAAAGCAAACAATTCTTCAGTTTTTTTTTCGTTAAAATCATACTTTGGAAACAAAACACTAAAACTATTTAAAACTGATTTATGGTTTAGGAACCGGCTTTTCAAATACGGTTGCCAGACGTACTGATTTTATCAGTACAGTACTGATTTTTAAACTCTTGTACTGATTTTATTCATTTCTTCAATCAGTACGCTAATGTCCTGATTTTTCAAAATTTGTACCGATTTGTACTGAATTTTCAATTCCAACAAAATACTTTAGGATTCTCTTACGGGTTTTACATAACTTTGGAAGTTCCTTAAGCTGCACTGTAAAAAGTAAGAAGAAACTAATTATAGTTGACATGCTTCAGACAATGTTTGATGTGCCCAAGAAATTAATACAACAAAAAGATCAATCGTTTTATGGGCATATCGCCGAGTCAATACGTAACAGTTGCGATAATATTACGGAGCTTAAATTATTTAAAAAATAACGCTGACGTGTTGCTAGCTATCTCGAAAATAACTTTCAGTTTATTGACAACAAATTTGAATATTCGAATGGTTTCGCCTATAACTTACAATTCTTTTTTCACAATTTACTGGCATTGTAAAAGAGTTTTGCATACAAGTCATAGAGTTATGGTGATTTCGTTTCTACAAAAAAATTTTGCCTTTTGATTGCCCCTTTCTGTTTTCGTGTTCGATTCTAAATTAAAGCAAAGGGTGAGAAAATTGTGTGTTCGTTTTTTTAAATTTCACACTCTTGCAAGGCAAAAAAGGCAAATCGAATATTCGATGGTTGTAATAAGCGTTATTTTTTCAAACAAAAAAAATGTGAATTTATAACCTGCTAATTTATGTTGTTGCTTGGTAACTACAATATTTTCTCAAAACAAACTTATGGGGGCATTCCAAAGTGACGGGTGAGACATTGTAACTCATTTTTGCTCAAACTTTTAGTAATTTCTCTTCAATCATTAAATTGACAAGTTTCAAGCAGTTTCGTTCATTCTCTCTGCTTTTTCGCAGATTTAAACACAATCTATGTGTTTTATTTTTGTATCGTCTTCACTGGAATGACCCATATTCATACATTTCAATTTATTTAAATGTGTACTTATACTTATATATAATAACTGACAACGCTGAACACCTTTTGCAGAGAACACCTTTCTACGTGGGCGGCCTTCGGCCGCGCTTAGCGATTATAACCCTTACTACGCATCTGTATGTATTTAGATGGAATTAATAAATTCTTTAATTATATAAATCCTCCGTCCCTTTTATTTTTTCTTGTCTGAATAATGTGTTATCTGTATTTTAATTGGTCGGGACTTTGATATGTCTGTATTATGTCTTGTCTGCATTTTTAAAAATTGTCTGGATTATGTCTTGTCGGGATTTTTAAAGTCGGGAATATGGAGTGCTCCCAGATTTTCAGGATATTGTGCAAACGGTCTTGGATTTACATTTGCAAATTTTATGTTTGCTACCATGGCAACCTTTTGCATTTTGTTGCTGCAAATGCAAGATCATATGCACATGATCCTAAACAGCCCTATGGATTCTTCTCCGATACGATGCACACTGGGAAAAAATCACATACGTCGCTTTAAAACTTCGTTTGAGAGAACGGTTCTACCCTACTATATTTATATCATGAACGTACGTAATTTTTCCGCAGTGTGCGAGGGTGAAAATAGTGATTTGAATAAATAAATCCAAAACTTCACCTGGGAGGGTACATGGCCTTGATGCTCCAAATTCACTTCTGTTATCTTTATATATCCTTGATCATTCAGGCATTGAAATTTTACTTTCGCTGGGCAATTCACTTTATATGAACTAAAAAAAGTTTTAATTTAATTATCAAAAGGTCATATTTTCAAAACTAATGGCCAATACTCTGTCAAGTATAACAATTTACCTGCTTTTTCTTTCCTTCGCTGTTTTAGTTTCCAATCTATGGGGTGGGGGTCCATGTTTACACGTGAACTCCACAGTTCTGAATTGCACCAGTTCAAAATTTTTTTCGTGACCACTTAGTTTTTGAGACCTTCCCCGGGTCAGTAAAGTTCTTGAACTATGCATCCACGCTTCCATGTATTCCACAACACCTTGGTGGCTGTCAAATATCATGCCGACAGTTGGGTTTTTGATCTTATTAATTGTTTGAACAGGAACATTTTTTTTCGGCATTGCTTTGTGCGCTGGTGTTGGTCGCAGTACTATTTGTGTTATTACGTATATTTCTATTGTTTAGTGAAGGGAAATATTTATGTAAATCCAGCAATTGCTTAAGAGTAAAATCTGGTTCATGTGGAACATCGTTCAAGTCAATCTCCCCTGGATTCAAAGGTATCCAAAAAGTGGCACTTGCTCAGCTAAATGTTTGTAACGAGGTGGAAGAGTTTCACGCCATAAATAAGAGCGCCAGGAATCAAGAGATGTCTGCGAGTTGTCTGGGCAGCGACGAAATGCTTTCAGAAATGACAGAGCTGCAATGCTGGACTCCTCTTTCGTAACCTAAAACTGATTTTCGAGCACTTCACTTAGCTGTTTGACTGCTTTCTAATCACCCGAGCGCGTGGGAATTAGTATGTTGTCCAAGTCGAAGAAAAGTGCTGTAATCTTCTTTAGATTTTTATTTATATTGGAGCTGTGGTTATACATAAATTAGCAGCATTTTTTGTGCTTTTATGGTGCTCATTACTATATTTAATTTCTGCTATGTATTGTCGAGAGAAACACAACGAAGTGACGCCAATTTTTTATTGATCCTAGCTGGCAGTTACAGTAATGGCCGTTATATGTTAAAAACTTTTACAGCTGAGACCACCTGTTATGCATTTTGTCACACCAGATGGTTGTCTCTTTATTTCTCAATGATCGGTTTCACACTGGAATACTTCTGCCACCAGAACAACTCTAGCTTTGATCGTTATACCCGGCGTTTACATGAGACAATTTTGCCAAGACAATAGCAAACATTCACACTTTTTCACTAATACACTCGCATAAAGACAATTGTCTTCGTCACTGTATTCGCCATAAAAATGCGTTTGTATTGTTCAACTTTGCGTTCAGCTTTTGTTTGAACAGTCTTCAACTAATCGCTTTCGACAAAGTTGGTCGCCAGCCAACAGTTAGCCATTCAACTTTTTTTCGTGCAACCCTGCGTTGGTTTCAACGCAAAGTTGAACAATGCAAACGCTGCTTAAAGACAGAGTTGAAGCCGAACGAGAATATACCGAACGCATCCGAATGCATCGTAATCCGAATCCGATGCCATAATTTTTCTGGGAATTAGAGTTGGCGCCCTTTTCCACATTTCAGAAGCTCCACCGATTAGTCCTTCCGCTTAATCAAATAATCACTTTGTTATTCTGTCTTTTGTTAAAAAAAATGTGCACATTTTACGTAGGGCAAACATTTCCTTCGCTTGAAAAGTTGAACGAATTCATCGTGGAGTACGAACGAGTTCGTTCAGTTCGTTTATCGAAAGGCCGAACTAAATCAATTACAAAGTCGCGTGTTAAAGATTTGGAAGAATACTTGCATAGTTATGAAATAGAAATGCAGTGCTACCGGAGTGGGAAATATGTATCGAAAGCCAGGACTAATCCGCCTGTTCGTCCTGGAAGGTATGTGAAAACTAATTTTAAATCTCGTGTAAATTAAATTTTTAAAACTTGAGTATAAAACTTAAAAATCACAAGTACAATACCTATGTATTGTGGCAATATATGTATTGGGGAACATCTCAAATCACGACACAATTCAAAAAATAAAAACCCTTACTAATGTCGTCCGTAAACGCGAACCAAAAATTAGTTTAAAACAAAAATTTAAAGATGGGTCAGCTAGGTTTACGTAAACCAGCTGACCAACACATCTTTCCGAATTTCTCGGAAACCAGTGGAGCACCTAAATTAGATTTGGAGGCCCTAATTAACACCTAAAAGACACCTTATTCCTAGATATTTTTTATTGATTTTTGGCGACTTGGGTCAGCTAGGTTTACGGACGTTTACTAATGTTAAGTGACCTATGTCTCTAGTCCTCATCTAAACCATGTCTAATCCTTACTAAATTGAGTAGTAAGGGATATACATGAATTAGGCNCGAACCAAAAATTAGTTTAAAACAAAAATTTAAAGATGGGTCAGCTAGGTTTACGTAAACCAGCTGACCAACACATCTTTGCGAATTTCTCGGAAACCAGTGGAGCACCTAAAT
>NW_016171996.1:12701-13643 GCF_001687245.7 Rhagoletis zephyria | reverse complement strand
TGATGATACCGCCTTAGTAAGTCGTAATAAATGTCCCAACAGAGCTTCACGAGTACTACAGGAACATTTACTACGCATAGAAGAATGGGTGGCAAACTGGCGCATAAAAGTCAACGAACAGAAGAGTAAACATACAATATTTTCACTCAGACCGCAAGTATGCCCCCCAATCAAATTAAATAATGTCCATATTCCACAAGCCAATGAGGTGACATATCTAGGAATACACTTGNGCTTATAAACAGTAAATCAAAACTGAAACTAGATTATAAAGTACTTGTATATAATACAGTCATTAAGCCTATATGGATGTATGGTATTCAACTGTGGGGTACGACCTGTGCAACCAACATTGACAGGATCCAAAGATTCCAATCTAAAACGCTAAGGGCCTTAACGGGAGCACCGTGGTATGTCCGCAATGAAAATATACATAGATATCTTGGTATACCGATGGTTAAATCTGTAATCGACAGGAGCAGAGAAAAATACAAAATAAAACTGCGTAACCACCCAAATCCACTGGCAAGTGGCCTGTGCAACACAACAAATATAACACGCCTGCGAAGAAGAGATCTACCAGCCTCTAATTGAGCGAAGTTAAACCAACAGGGCTCAACCCCAGGGCTTGAGCAACATTATTGTAAAATTAGACGTAAGATTTTTAAACTTGTTGTTACGCTTAATAGATGTAAAATAAGCAGATCCAACAAATAAATGCAAGTATAATAAAAAAAAAAAGATTGTGTTGGCATAACAAATGAAAAAGTGAGAAAAAAAGCAACGAAAATTTACAAGGCGAGCTTAGCACAGTGCATAGGCAACTGGCTGAGTCAGTGGGATCGTCGGTTCGAAGCCTACTGAAAGAAGTCTGATGAGGAAATGTGGTGATTTCCGAAATAGCTATCACTTCTACCATTTTTTCACATTATTGTTGCTTTT
>NW_016171996.1:11261-12349 GCF_001687245.7 Rhagoletis zephyria | reverse complement strand
CAAAAACCAACAAAACCAACAACCACTTGATCAAGTGAATTGCAGCGGAATAGCTTCACTTGATTGTGTTGGCATAAAAAATGAAAAAGTGGGAAAAAAGCAAGGATAATTTACAAGGTGAACTTAGCACAGTGCATAGGCAACTGGCTGAGTCAGTGGCATCGTCGGTTCGAAGCCTACTGAAAGAAGTCTGATGAGGAAATGTGGTGATTTCCGAAATAGCTATCACTTCTACCATTTTTTCAAATTATTGTTGCTTTTCCACAATAAATTTTCATTTAAAAAATGGCCTCGAGCTCATTATAAAATTGTTGAATATAATTGTTAAAAGGCCAAAAAATAACAAAAAACAAATAACTTAAGGACGAGCACACCTAAAAGTTAAGCATTCTAAAAATAGAATTATTAGCACAAACCAACAAAACCAACAACCACATGATCAAGTGAATTGCAGCGGAATAGCTGCGCTTGATTGTGTTGGCATAACAAAAATGAAAATAGTGGAAAAAAGCAAACGATAATTTACAAGGCGTACTTAGCACGGTGCATAGGCAACTGGCTGAGTCAGTGGGATCGTCGGTTCGAATCCTACTGAAAGAAGTCTGATGAGGAAATGTGGTGATTTCCGAAATAGCTATCACTTCTACCATTTTTTCACATTATTGTTTCTTTTACACAATAAGTTCTTCATTAAAAACGGCCTCAAGCTCATGAAAAATTGTTGAATATAATTGTTATAGGGTTATAACATAACGAAAACAAATAACTTAAGGACGAGCACACCTAAAAGTTAAGCATTCTAAAAATAGAATTATTAGCACAAACCAACAAAACCAACAACCACATGATCAAGTGAATTGCAGCGGAATAGCTGCGCTTGATTGTGTTGGCATAACAAAAATGAAAATAGTGGAAAAAAGCAAACGATAATTTACAAGGCGTACTTAGCACGGTGCATAGGCAACTGGCTGAGTCAGTGGGATCGTCGGTTCGAAGCCTATTGAAAGAAGTCTGATGAGGAAATGTGGTGATTTCCGAAATATCTGTCACTTCTACCATTTTTTTAAATTATTGTTGCTTTTCCACAA
>NW_016171996.1:10281-11111 GCF_001687245.7 Rhagoletis zephyria | reverse complement strand
CAAATGAAAAAGTGAGAAAAAGCAACGATAATTTACAAGGCGAACTTAGCCCAGAGCATAGGCAACTGGCTGAGTCAGTGGGATCGTCGGTTCGAATCCTACTGAAAGAAGTCTGATGAGGAAATGTGGTGATTTCCGAAATAGCTATCACTTCTACCATTTTTTCAAATTATTGTTGCTTTTCCACAATAAATTTTCATTTAAAAAATGGCCTCGAGCTCATTATAAAATTGTTGAATATAATTGTTAAAAGGCCAAAAAATAACAAAAAACAAATAACTTAAGGACGAGCACACCTAAAAGTTAAGCATTCTAAAAATAGAATTATTAGCACAAACCAACAAAACCAACAACCACATGATCAAGTGAATTGCAGCGGAATAGCTGCGCTTGATTGTGTTGGCATAACAAATGAAAAAGTGGGGAAAAAAGCAACGATAATTTACAGAAGGCGTACTTAGCACGGTGCATAGGCAACTGGCTGAGTCAGTGGGATCGTCGGTTCGAATCCTACTGAAAGAAGTCTGATGAGGAAATGTGGTGATTTCCGAAATAGCTATCACTTCTACCATTTTTTTACATTATTGTTGCTTTTCCACAATAAGTTTTTCATTAAAAATGGCTTCAAGCTCATTAAAAATTGTTGAATATAATTGCTAAAAAGCCATAAAATAACACAAACAAATAACTTAAGGACGAGCACACCTAAAAGTTAAACATTCTAAAAATAGAATTATTAGCAAAAACCAACAATACCAACAACCACATGATCAAGTGAATTGCAGCGGAATAGCTGCGCTTGATTGTGTTGGCATAACAAATGAAAAATT
>NW_016171996.1:9720-9942 GCF_001687245.7 Rhagoletis zephyria | reverse complement strand
GTGCATAGGCAACTGGCTGAGTCAGTGGGCTCGTCGGTTCGAAGCCTACTGAAAGAAGTCTGATGACGAAATGTGATGATTTCCGAAATAGCTATCACTTCTACTATTTTTCACATTAATGTTGCTTTTCCACAATAAGTTTTTCATTAAAAACGGCCTCAAGCACATTAAAAATTGTTGAATATAATTGCTATAAGGCCATAAAATAACAAAAACAAATAA
>NW_016171996.1:8636-9693 GCF_001687245.7 Rhagoletis zephyria | reverse complement strand
AAAATAACAAAAACAAATAACTTAAGGACGAGCAAACCTAAAAGCTAAACATTCTAAAAATAGAATTATTAGCAGAAACCAACAAAACTAACAACCACGTGATCAAGTGAATTGCAGCGGAATAGCTGCGCTTGATTGTGTTGGCATAACAAAAATGAAAATAGTGGAAAAAAGCAAACGATAATTTACAAGGCGTACTTAGCACGGTGCATAGGCAACTGGCTGAGTCAGTGGGATCGTCGGTTCGAAGCCTACTGAAAGAAGTCTGATGAGGAAATGTGGTGATTTCCGAAATAGCTATCACTTCTACCATTTTTTCACATTATTGTTGCTTTTCCACAATAAGTTTTTCATTAAAAACGGCCTCAAGCTCATTAAAAATTTTGAATATAATTGTTATACGGCCATAAAATAACAAAAACAAATAACTTAAGGACGAGCACACCAGTAGTATAAATATACTAGCTGCTAACAGCGCTGCTGCACCGGTTCCAGAATCGGTATATGGTTTGCTGCTGCAGCGGTTCCAGAATCGGTATATGGTTTGCTGGTGCTCCGCCGCAAGCTTTGCTGCTCCGCCAAAAGATGTCGCCGATCGTAATCCAAGTTCATAACCCTAAAAGCAGCAAGAAATCGCTGGTGACAAATCCGAATCCAGAACCGGAACCGATCACAGGGTGTACCGCTGATGGAAATCCAAGAAATCCGCTACAAGGTGGTTTATACGTCTAAAATTGGTAAAGTGTATTGATATACATATATACATACGTATTCTCATACATACTTTTATATGCAAACGTACATACATACATATGTATATACATATATAGATGCTCCACCCCTAGAAAAGTGTGTTAATAATGTTCACATAGTTAATTGCTAAGTATTTAATATGTATGTGTATATGAATGGAAAGGACTGTTTTTGTTGATGATGAGAACAAATAAAATTTAATTTGAAATAAAAGAAAGTTTTATAATTACTTATTTATTTTGATAATAAGAATTTTAAACATAAATGTCCGCAATTATATGAATTATAGCTTTGCTGTTTATTA
>NW_016171996.1:877-1671 GCF_001687245.7 Rhagoletis zephyria | reverse complement strand
GTATATAAAAAATAGAATATCAGGTATGTTCTGAAATTCGTTCGATTTGAAATCGATACGATTTTAGAAATATTTTTATGGATTTTTAATCATAAAACTAACAATTTGGTATTGGTATAGAGATATAACATCGCTGATGTTTCTGTTATATTTTTTATATAAAATATTAAATCTTTTCATCAGAAATAACGATCAATATTTAGCAAATCATATCGATTTCAAATCGTTCGATTTACAGAACATGCCTGTATATGTATATATGTATATATATTTTAAAATTAGAAAACATTTTTTCTATTATTATTAGATCTTTTTAGTAAAAGCTTCGTCCTTTGTTTAATTTATATATGTTTATATAATTTACTTAAAACCTTTCACAAAAATGGACCCTATTCACAGCAAATTTCTTTGATAAATGAGAATTCATCTCAACAAAGAGATACGTTTATATNTGATAAATGAGAATTCATCTCAATAAAGAGATAAGTTTATATACTACATTTTCATTTCTCTAATAAGCATAAGAATTCAAAAATTGGCTGGCTTTCAAAACGTCAATTACATATAATAAATCAATGACAATTTAAAAAGAATTCAAAAATAGTCAAACAAAAAATTCTATGCTATACATATAAATTTAATTTCTCTGATAAGCCCCAAGTTGTGGTGTGATTTTTTAAAACATTAATATATTAGACTATTCATCTATTTATTAATAAAAGAGTAACCTTGATCTTGATTTCATCATAATTGTTTGTCTAATAAGTATATTAATGCCAAGTGGACGATAACGA
>NW_016171996.1:360-443 GCF_001687245.7 Rhagoletis zephyria | reverse complement strand
CATTATATGGGATGTGGGCGTGGTTATTGTCCGCTTTTAAAAATTTTCGGCCATTTGGTATGTTGTACCAGGGCCAACAACTA
>NW_016171996.1:0-155 GCF_001687245.7 Rhagoletis zephyria | reverse complement strand
TCTGAAAATTACCGTTATATGGGAGGTAGGCGTGGTTATTGTCCGATTTTACCCATTTTCAATACCATCCGTCCTACGCCCGAAAGAAGTACACGTTAATTTTACTAAACTCATATTTTGATATAGGTGAAAATCTATAATTTCTATGAGTTAAT
>NW_016171995.1:0-13645 GCF_001687245.7 Rhagoletis zephyria | reverse complement strand
ACAAATCGATTTAATAGTTTTCCAAATATCTCGAGAACGGGGCGAAGAAAAAATTAAAAAAAATCACACATATACACATCAAAATTCTCTATGAAAGGAAATGTTTTTTAAATTTTTTTTCTTGAAAAATTGTTCACATACAAATCGAGTAAAAGGTCTGATTTGATTTTTTGAGGGAAAGCATTTGCTAAGTTTTGATGCATACGTGCCAATATTTATTTTCCTAATTTCGTTTTAAGTATTTAAAAAAAAAAAAATATTCAATTTGATAAAAACTTACTCTTTCAGCCATATTTAAACAAAATCAGTCGAAAATGCGACGTTGGGATCCATTAGTCTTCACTGGAGAATTACCTCCTAAAGCCCTCGGGTTCCGAGACACAGATCTGTATATAACGTCAACTACTTATTACGCAAATCCGCTCGAACTTGTCTCGACTGAACATATGTACATTAGGGTGGTCCCTAATGCTCTCAACCCGTAGGATTGTTCTATATCGAAAAATATACCCCTGTTTCTATATTTCGAGATGAAAACCTATATAGAGAAGTCACTCAAAGTGCTCAAAGTTTTCCATGTATTTTATATGGGGGAAAACAATGTTTCGTAGAAATGGTAGAGAGTTTCCTAAAATCAGTATACTTTATTTTCCTTCAGACCACTTCCAATAATAATACCCAATTATTTATTTTACCATTTTTTATGCATTTTTTTTTTAGTTTTTGGGGGACCTATCAAAAAATAGTTAATATTGGAAAATGGTTAAATAGACCATTGAGTATTACTATAGGAAGTCTTCTGAAGAAAAACAGAATTTTCCTATAGAAAAATATTGATTTTCAAGAACTCTACACCATTTCTAAGAAAAACTGTCTTTTTCCATATAAAATACATCTTAAACTTTGAGCGACCTAAAAATGTTTTAAAAAAGGGATATATTTTTTCGATATAGAACAATCCTACGGGGTAAGAGCATAAAAATTCGGACTTAACTTTTTTCGCATGCATTTTTGGACCCCTAAATTTTTTTGGAGTTCAAAACAAAAAAACGGCATATGATTTTTTTGCACAGTACAATCCTAAAAGGTGAAAGCATGAAAATTCCGACATTACTTATTTTGGACCACCCTAAAGTATATACAGTGACTCAAACAAATGACCACCTATTCATTTTTTTAACCGACTTCCAAAAAAGGAGGAGGTAATCAGTTCGTCGGAATATTTTTTTTAATATTCGTAATGTATTTCGAGCGAAATTTTGTAATTTTTCTAAAAAAAATACTGTCTAAGCTTTAACCAAAATCATATCAATCACAGATTCAAACTTTATACAAAATTTAGGAAAATTCAACAAATTTTCATCAAAATTGCAACTTTGTAATTTGAAGCTTTAGAACATTATTGGATATGAAGTTTTATAGCCCATATAGTATATAATGAAGTGAAGTGCGAAACGTTGGGCATAAAGTAAAGTTGTACTTAGTAGTAGATGTGCACTTGCACATGATAGATCAACCAAGCCTATAAAAACATTGAAAACTTTAAGTCGATATTTCTTCAAATACCTAACGCAGCCTACATATATGTATGTATAAGATAGCTGGCGGTTTTAGTATTTCCTAGATAAGAAAAAATAATTTATTATACAAATAAAACAAAATGAACACGTATGCCTAAGTATTTAAACAAAGAAACTAAAAACCAGATTCATTTAGTCGCTTAAAATTTTAAATAAATTCGTTAATATCTGCCATATTTTTATTCAACTTTTTTCTTTGTAACTTTAATTTTGAACAGCTAACTATTTGTTGGCACAAGCGCAAACAGATGCTAGCCCCGAAGCGGAAATTTTAATCTTGCTCGCATTTTTGAGCGCTCAGCACCTTGAAGAGAGTGGAACCCACTGAAAGAAAAGAAATATTAAAGGTTATTTAACTCAGCTATTTGTTTTTTTTTTTTTTTTTTGTTACTCACATTTAGTGCCTTTCAGTGCACAGTTCAGCTCCTCCAGCTGGCAAGCGGTGGGAATGGTGCCACGATATTTGCCATTCGAAATACACACTGGCTGATAGATCATCGGGCAGGCTCTCAAACATTCCGACTTATTGAAAGTCACATTCTTTTTACTTAGAAAATCATAGATATTGCCAATCAACTTTGTGGAACACCAATCCATGTCGGTTTGAGCGAATGCTGTTTTAAGTAAAAATAATTAATTTTTTTTTTTTTTACAATAACTAAAATCACTAAATTTGCTTTTACGTTTCTTCAACAACGAGCGCTCCTTCGTTCGCTCGCAATTGGTCACCTTCAGCACGCAGGGATTGACAAATTCCTGATAGTCAAGGCCGTCGAAGCCACAAGTCGGTGCATATAAAGCAGGGCACACCATTGGACATGGTTCCTCCAAGTCCGTCAAGTCCTCCACTTGCACATCTTCGACCGCTGCACAGCAGATCAACAACGTGGCAAATATTAAAAATTTCCTGTAGCAAAGCATTTTTGTTGGGTCGCGTGTACTTTTTTTCACAACTATATAGTTAGACTCTTTGTAATGTAGTATTGTTTTTGTTTCGAATATACTTCGTATGTATGTAGTACTCGTATCTACACTGACTGATGGTTTATTCTATATCGGTGCTCAAGGTAGCCAAACAGATTTATAGTTTTATAGCCCTTCGATTTTATGTTATCAGCATTGCCATTGAAGCTAAGTGTCTTAGATCGCATGCCTGCATATTTAAATTCTAAAGGCTCGTCTAATGTACAAGGCCATAACAGATATTAGCAAAACTTGCTGATTTTGTGTCTTCGTTCGAAAGTTCAAAAGTTCTGATTTCTACAAGTCCATGATACAAAATAAAAATAAATAATGAAAAAAATTATGACTTCTTTGATGTTGCTCGAAGCATGACCTCCTTGACGTATCACGGGTGCAGTTGCGAGTTAAAATCTTCACCTGTTTGGGAAATCATATGATTTAACAGAATTTTAGAAAATTAAAATGACATTTCATATTTGAATCAATAGCTGCCACGACTACGTTAATCTGCTTGAAAGGTATTTTTGAGCAGCTTAAACATCACGAAAAAATATTAAATGTATAAAATTTCTAAATTCATGGTCAGGCGAAAATTAAAAAAAAATTTATTTTGCTAATCAAGGAGGCAATTTGAGTCAAAGAAATAAAAAAAGATTAAAAAAATATTTTTCAAGTAATTATATCACTCTTCGAAACCATGTTACGATTTAATAAAAAAAAGTATGAAAAAACTGGATTTTCGCTACTTTTAGCCTCCTCAGACCGTGATATGAGTCGTGGCCCTAGCCGCCAAAAAGATGTAAACGAATTTTTTGTTTTCAAAATTTTATTTTTGATGCAGAAATACATCTAGATGCTCCAGAAACGTTTTTGCATCAAACATAAAATTTTGAAAAAAATTTCTCTTACACTTTTTTCGCTTAGGGCTCGATATGTGCATCTTAAATTGTTTCAATTCATAACAAGTGACGATAGCTTGCGGTCACTTCTGATAATTGTGTTATTCCCTCGGAGCTATTAAACTTCCGAAAATATTTAAAAATTAAAAAAAAATTCAAAAAAAATATAAAAGTAAAATATATAAGTTTTTTTTTTATTTATTCATGTTCAGGTCTTAAGAGGTTAAGGACTCGTCAAGTGGTACATTTTTGTGACTCAAAAATACTATCTAACTAATTACATATAGACTTTTTTCGTGACCCAGTCTAATGCACATACTACATGTTTACATACAGACATGTGTAAATATTTAGGTTGAGTGCGGCAACATGTTATTGAAATCAAAACATACAGTAGACTCAAGTTAGTTCTGGTATATATCGTCGGTGATACTCTGCAAAACGGTCTATGTCTTTTAGTACCCTTGACACTTATATGGTCTCTTACTTGCACCGGAATGCATCTGCAAATCCTTACACCCTAGTAAACGAATGACAAAACTGTTCACCTTTGGCTGATGACGAAGAACGATTGCCAAAAGCGATCAGATACAGATAACAGATCAATTAAGCACCAGACGTAATGAGTGACATAGAACGTTTTGCAGTATCACCGACTATATGGTATGCATGCTATGAGTAAGTACGACATGCACAATGGGTTAAGGTTAATGAAAATTTGGGAAAATTAAATTCAATAAGTTCTGTTACTAACAATTATTTACCTATTCAATGTGCAATTGGGTTCATGCATGTTAAAATTTAGCTTATTGCCAAGGTTAGTTTAAGTTAGATTAGGTTAGGTTGAGCTATTTGCCCCAAACAGGAGCTCTCTCTTAGGTAACAAAGATGAGTCTATTGTGATAGAAAACTCAAGCTAAACTCAGGAAAATCTTTAATCAATGCGACAAGTCAAAATTGTGGCAACCATACAAGTATGCAGCGAAGCAGTATGAAACAGCGATAAGAAAGGTCAAAATCCAAACCAAGTCTCATTAGAGGATGGAATCAAAAATAGGCAAGTGGAGCTGACGAGCCTCCTGAACCCCCCTTTCTTTGTCGGAACGAGGCACGGAACCAACACGTACAGGAGAGAGCACTCAGACTACATGCCGTCGATAATATTATTTTCATGTCCCTTTTAATCTGTTTAAAATCTGCACGATTTACGAATAAACCCAAGCAGATTTGTGGGTGACAAAAAGCTCAGATGTTAGGCTCTCAAAACCTTGCGACCAACTGTTTCATACCGAGTTTTTGCAAAAAGTGTTCCGCCGTCTCATACTCTGCAAGGCAGGATGGGAAATTATAGTTGCCATAAACGCCTTACCAGTCAGAGGTTTCCGACCAGCGTTGCCGCTTTGGAATTTTTAACCAAAATTGGTAATTTTTTACTTTATTTATCAAGTTTGGTAATTTGGTAATTTATTTTTCAATTTGGGATTTTTTTTCGTTTTGGACTTACATGTCAAATAGGCCAATATTGGTTCTGATTCCACATTAGTAAGGTCCTGAAAGTTTCGTAAGGCGAAAGTTGTTCCAGCGTTCCTTGGCTACAAGAATGGTGTGTATATCTACCGTGTCCTTTCCTGGAAGGTTTTGGGTGGTCCTACCTTTCCCTGTCAGTTCGTCAGCTTTTCAATTACCATCAATTTTCCGGTGTACCCGGAAACCATATATATGAATAGAATTCTACGTAAATACGTATGTTCTAGTTCAAAAGCTACGGCATTCAGCGGCGAACTTCACTCCGTCTGTATGTGTGAGTCGAAAGTTTTCCTTAAAGCGTTGAATTTTTGATATATTTTCTTGTAATTGTTTACATACAGTGGTCGAAAAAATTATAGCCGCACCATATTTTGACAAGATTTAACATATTATTTCTTTTTTGTAATTTAATTTTGGTTATTTTTTTATAAAAATATTGTTATTTCTTTAACAGAACTGTACTGATAAAATCAGTACGTCTGGCAAGCGTAAATATTGCACAAAGTTTGAAACATGCATGTACACTAAATAACAAGAAAAAAAATAACTAAATTAATAACACGTGTGGTGCAGTATAATTTATTCGGCCACTCTATCTATATCATGAATATTTTGTACATTAATCCTTAGGCGCCGAAGGCGGCGGCCAATACCTATGTACGCCCCGCTTCACTTAAATAGGTACACATTTTTTCCTCAAAGATCTGAGCGTATATCTGGATTTTTGAAATTTTCTGGTGGGGCGCATCAAATCTATGCATGTCAACACAAGCAACACTAGCGACACAGTCAACATTATGAATTACATTTCACATAGGTGAAGAGATTTTAAAAATTTTTCAAGCTCCTTTTTTTGGTTAAATTCATTATTTAATCAAAAAGCTGTATATATATTCACACAAGGCAGAATCAAACAGTATTCAAAATATGCTACAGAAGCACAACAGCGAACAACTGCATAGCTAAGTGGCAACGACCTGCTAAAACAGTTAGGGGATTCACTTAAACTCGTAAAGTCTTAAACTGTGTTAGACTCGTAAGTTTACGAGGCTTTTATGGGAACGCCCCCTTTGTGCAAATGTGTAAATAGTTGCGTAAAGCAACTGTTTGACAGATCTACCAGGATTTTGTGAAACAGTTTCTGTTTCGTAGTATTTTTCATAACAGCCCGCCATCTTGTCTCTATCACTATTGGCTAAAATAAAATTAAAAATGCCGAAAATCAGCAGAAAACCCATGTTAGTACAGTTAGTGGATGAAATTCGTTATTTTTATTATATATATAATACATTTTAATATAAAATTTTCTGCTCCTCAGCAACACTGAAGTTTACGAGGTCATTCGCGCATCCAATTTTACGAGCGGCTCGTAAATACAAATTTGGTAGTTATTTTACGAGGCTCGTAAATTTACGAGCTTTACGAGGTTTACGAGGCTTTTACAAGTTTAAGGGACGTGTGAGACGGAATGACATGGCATAACACCTTGTTTGAGTTGACATGACATAGCAATGCATGAAATTTTTGAAAAGGACATTTTTACAGAAAATATTGAATTTTGCTGTTCTTTATTACATACATCTGTATAGCTTTTGAAAACACGTTTTCGAAAATAAAATTCACAAAATAAATAAAAGTTGATTAAAATGCATAGCAGCATAAAAATTTCCAAACTTTCAAGTAAATTAACTACTTAAACAAAAGATTTATATGCGAGCGAACAGTGATTTGGTTTGGTTCGATTTGGTTGATGTGGCAGTCAATTCAAATCACCAGTTCACTAAGGTCTTTCAAGTCCATTGTGATACCTTTGTGAAACACGGCATATCTCAGTGACTATTTTGCACAGAACAATTTCCAAGCATATAATTGATTTTATTCCCACACCGGAAATTTCCGAAAGAGAACGAAAGAATTGCCTACCTAAAAAGACAATCAGAAAAGGTATTAATCGTAGACTTCGTTACGGCATGTGTAACAAGGTTCACCTCCGTGATAGCTAGAAGTTCTGCTTGATAAACACTGCAGTGGCCCGGAATTCAGACCAGTTAGTTCCAGTCTTAGTTACTCAGAAATACTCCATAGTCTGCTGTCTAGCTGAGATTTAGCTGTGTAAAAATTTAATTCCCCCTTCCCTGTGGACTTGAAGTTTGCCACTCTCTTCTTGACGGGATGGCCATCTTAAAAATACTATCGAAGGTAGATTTAGAGGCGGAGTAGTTACATAGTGTAAAGTATACGGTCATAGTCGAACCGCCGATCTTTCCGTAACGCCATACTTTTTAGTCTGAGCGCCGGAGCGGTGGCCACGTGCTACCCTACAAGCTTTTCTGCAGACGTATTGGTTAGCACTTCAAGAGCTTTGTTTAGGGTAGTCCTTAATGCATAAACTTTGTTTCTTTTGTAATTTTTCAAAAACTAAAAAAAAATATAATAATAAAACCGTGGTACAAAGCTCAAAAACACCTTTGAAACTACACTTTGAAACGCACTTTCTAGGTAGTTCACAAAAAAAAACAAAAGCACTGCTTATTACAAGTGCGAAGCTTTTTTTTGGTGATATAAAGCTTTATAATTTACAGAGCTCATGTGTAAGTGGGAGACCTGTCTCAGTTGTATGTATACCAAACTCCGTCAAGGTTTGACACACGACTGCGTAGGATCTTAAACCTATCATTTGTACCTACTACTAGTTTCCTACCAAAATGACAAGTCCACTGAGACCCCGCTTAATATTCTGATCAAGTTTATCGAAAAGCCTTTAAGCTGCAAAATCTATTGTCTGGTGGCTTTTCCACAGACCAGAAGTTTCATATGTTAAAACAAGAATCGTCTCTGGCTACTCCCAACTGAGTAACGACAATTAAAACAAAAAAATATTTTAACACTAAATTAATGGTGTTTGCTACACTGTATTTAATAAAATCTGACATCACATGAAACAAGTGTGCAAACGACAAAAAAAAAATATTTACTTTACATATTTACATCCGTATGTACATGCGTATACATATGTACATATGTATGTACAAAAGTATGTATATTAGGGTGGGTCAATTTGTATGGGAGATTTTTTCGACTATGCGCGTATAGCACAGAAGGACTCTAGGCACATTTTCCCAAGAAACTATGGGTCTAAAATCAATTTGGAGTTTGCCAAATTGCGAAAATAAAATTCTTAGCATTTTGCTGTAATGTCTTAAAGAAGTGCTTAAGTTTAGTATAAAAACATGCTACAAAAGGTTTTCTGGTATGAGGAATCGATTTATGCACTTATCGTTTTCTTAAAACTTCCACCAGAGGGCGCAACAGGGAAAATTTTAAAAATTTCTTCGAAACCTTTTTCTGCAAATTTGGCAAACTCCAAACTGATTTTAGACCCATGGTANTGTTTGCTACACTGTATTTAATAAAATCTGACATCACATGAAACAAGTGTGCAAACGACAAAAAAAAAATATTTACTTTACATATTTACATCCGTATGTACATGCGTATACATATGTACATATGTATGTACAAAAGTATGTATATTAGGGTGGGTCAATTTGTATGGGAGATTTTTTCGACTATGCGCGTATAGCACAGAAGGACTCTAGGCACATTTTCCCAAGAAACTATGGGTCTAAAATCAATTTGGAGTTTGCCAAATTGCGAAAATAAAATTCTTAGCATTTTGCTGTAATGTCTTAAAGAAGTGCTTAAGTTTAGTATAAAAACATGCTACAAAAGGTTTTCTGGTATGAGGAATCGATTTATGCACTTATCGTTTTCTTGAAACTTCCACCAGAGGGCGCAACAGGGAAAATTTTAAAATTTTCTTCGAAACCTTTTTCTGCAAATTTGGCAAACTCCAAATTGATTTTAGACCCATGGTGTCTTCGTTAAATTTTGCTTAGAATTACACGTAGACTCATCCTATGCTATGCGCGCATAGTCAAAAAATATTGACCCGCCCTAATATATATGTATATATGGGGAGTTCCAAACCAAAACGGACGGGGTTCACACTTCATGTGTTTAATTTGGTAAACAATTTTAGGGTTGATAATAAATAAATATGAAATTTGAGCTTGACTAATACATTTTTAAAAACTTTACAGCACAAAAACAAAAACAAATCGATTTAATAGTTTTCCAAATATCTCGAGAACGCGGAAAAGACAAAATTTTAAGAAAAAATCACACATACACACATCAAAATTCTTCATGAAAAGAAATATTTAAACAATTTTTTTTTTCGGGAAAAATTTTTTCACATACACATTTTTTGATAAAAAAAAATAGTTTTTGAAAATATGCCATCTAAAAAAAAAAATTCAAAAAATTACAATTGTAGCGCTGAGTATTGCGCAATATTTATGTACAGTATTATGGGTTGCACTCTACAATAATTTGAGTTATGATTTTTTTTTTTTACACCGAAGTTGAGTAAAATGAGTACATTACAAATTTTAAAATTTCTTTTAGAATTTTTTTGAGTATGCAGTTTTGTAAAATTTAGTGTAATAAAGTGCAAGTTTTAAGCTACTACAAAATTGCGTTGATTTTTAATATTTGTTATGCTGACGGCTTTTTGCACATTTTTCTTATGGAACGCCCCATATTTATATTCTTAGTAGCTGTTTGTAAGTTACAAACGAATAACAAGCACATACTTTTTTCCAACATATTGCTTGTATATATATGTATATGTANTAAAGTGCAAGTTTTAAGCTACTACAAAATTGCGTTGATTTTTAATATTTATTATGCTGTCGGCTTTTTGCACATTTTTCTTATGGAACGCCCCATATTTATATTCTTAGTAGCTGTTTGTAAGTTACAAACAAATAACAAGCACATACTTTTTTCCAACATATTGCTTGTATATATATGTATATGTATATATGTGCATATGCATGTCGTTATTAAATTTTCTTGTTTATTTTGTTAACAAACATTTTGGTACTTTTTCTTTTCCTTAGAGTAATTGCTGTTTTTCCCTCGCACGCGGTAAACAATTCCAATTAATGTCAGCAGAGTTATAAATACCGTCGAAAAATTCGCATATACTTCCGCATAGAAAATGAAAATTAGCAGTAAAATAATTTAATAACTTTTAAAAGAAATTCCATTTGATGCGCAACTCATTGCTGCAGATATTTCATTGACTCAGTGCTCAACAATTACTGCAGATAATGAAAGGCACATAGTTCAATTAAGTTCACCAGTATGTATGAATGTATGGAGGTAGGAACACTAGAAAAAATCACATCGGCTGATTGAAAGGTTTTGAGGTTTTCTCCCGGCGCGATAGCTAAATGGTCCAATACTTAATAACTAATTGCTGTCCGTTAGCCACACTAAAACTCGAAAACGGTTTGACTGATTCGAATATTTTTTTTTTTAATTTGATAAAAACAAATATATAGAGTTGTCACATGTTTGAAAATTTAAATTTATTTTACAATATGGGCGCCAGCAGATAGATGCTCGTACAGTTCTATAAGTAACGTAACTTTTCTTCTTACCGTTTTTTCCGGCAGGCTGTAGGTGTGTCTTTGGTTCAGTGTGTTAGTGTATTTTGAATAAATTGTAATAGAAATGGAAGAAATTGTAAAAAATAACAGCAAATGCCAAAAAAGAGGCGATCTCAGTTGTCGACATTTTTTGGCAATCAGCTGATAGGGTTTTCACTTAGGAAACTATATGATGGATAGAGGTTTAAGAAAGCTTACTGTCGCAAATATTTTTGAAAGAGGTTGCCAGCTGTTAGAAAAATTAAATTTAATTAAATTGATAACATAAATTTAATTTTACGATATACGAGGCTTTCAGTCCCCTACGGAACCTTTCCAAGCATCTGCCAAGCAGAAGCTGCTGCCATTAGTCTGAACACAGATATTAAACTTGGTAGGAATTATCGAAGTGAGAAGATCCTTATATAAAATTATTGTCAGACAGCACCTGGCCCTGAAGTGCATAGTGCAGCTTGATGTCCTTGCTGTGAAAAATGCTATCCAACTTATATGGATGCCAGGATACAAAGGAGTCGAAGGAAATGAGCAAGCCGATCAGTAAGTCCGAATGGCTGCTGCCTCGATTCGATAGCACTTGAGCCTTTCCTTGCGGTAGGATTTAACACGATACACCAAACTGTGGGAACCGTATTGGTGAAACTCCATAGTTCTTAAAAGCTAAGAGGTTACTAGGGGGTGGGGGGAGCTAAAGAGATACAGGCAACTCCTAAATCTCCCCCAGAAAGAGGCTATTAACTATTACAGGTATTTTGGCAGGTCTCTGTAGGCTAAGAGGACAATTTTATAATCTTAAGGAATCTGGTCAAGTGATCTATGATGGTTTTGTGACTCTGCCAAGAGTAGAGCACGCACACTCCATAAACTAGGTATCCAATTGTTGTGATGAGCTGAGAGCATAATAGACCCATTGGTCGCAGTGCTGACTCTATTTATATCCATCCATCTTTCTATTCAGAAGAGTAGCAACCATCACGGGGCACTGGCCTCGCAAATAACTTTCAGCTAGAACTTAGTGAAGAAAGTGTTCAGCATTTCCGGTGTGAATCGCGAAGTTTTACGAGATTGAGCTGCCACATTATACTACATTGCCAATTTTAGCCCCACTCATCAGCCTCACAAACCCATGAGTGCCTAAAATTATGTATGCAAATAAGCTCGTCTAACATCGGCCACCAACCACAAAACCGCCAACCGCCCCATTCGTAAAATTGCCGCCTGGATAGTAAAATCATTCACTGACATTTATAACGTTATTATGATAACGAGATCCGTTAAAAACAATGATTGGCATGTGGCCGTTGTGGCATCTTGACCAGCATAACAAATTGGTCTCGTTCGGCTATTCAGGGAGTGGTGACTTTTCGAATACAACAACAATAAACTTAACTACAGCATATTTGCGACTCTGAACAAACATAAATACGAGTACTAGTGAACAATAACAATTGCTTGAGAGCGCCAACAAAAGACTCAGCACAATTGCGGTAATCATTGCAATGAACAACAAAAATATTCTCACATTCACAGCCAAGTTATTTAGTGATGATCGCTCACGTTTGTCGCCCCACTGCCGTTACACCCATTCATAGCTAATGCCTTGGTTCGTCCGTGCGTACGTCNTGGTCGCAGTGCTGACTCTATTTATATCCATCCATCTTTCTATTCAGAAGCGTAGCAACCATCACGGGGCACTGGCCTCGCAAATAACTTTCAGCTAGAACTTAGTGAAGAAAGTGTTCAGCATTTCCGGTGTGAATGGCCAAGTTTTACGAGATTGAGCTGCCACATTATACTACATTGCCAATTGTAGCCCCACTCATCAGCCTCACAAACGCATGAGTGCCTAAAATTATGTATGCAAATAAGCTCGTCTAACATCGGCCACCAACCACAAAACCGCAAAACCGCCAACCGTCCCATTCGTAAAATTGCCGCCTGGATAGTAAAATCATTCACTGACATTTATAACGTTATTATGATAACGAGATCCGTTAAAAACAACGATTGGCATGTGGCCGTTGTGGCATCTTGACCAGCATAACAAATTGGTCTCGTTCGGCTATTCAGGGAGTGGTGAATTTTCGCATACAACAACAATAAACTTAACTACAACATATTTTGCGACTTTGAACAAACATAAATACGAGTACTAGTAAACAATAAGAATTGCTTGTGAGCGTCAACAAAAGACTCCTCAGCACAATTGCGGTAATCATTGCAATGAACAACAAAAATATTCTCACATTCACAGCCAAGTTATTTAGTGATGATCGCTCACGTTTGTCGCACCACTGCCGTTACACCCATTCATAGCTAATGCATTGGTTCGTCCGTGCGTCCGTACGTCCATCAGCGACAGCTCAGCACCTCGAAAAGTGTGGGAAAATGAGAACGTGCCTCAAGCCAAGCCAAAGTTGTTGTCACTATTATTATTACAAGCGTTATTTTGTTTTGCTTTTTTGTTGTTGTGCAGATCGTTATCTCGACTTTGCTTTTAGTGTTACTTCTTTGTTTTTTTTTGTATTTATTTCATTTTTTTAAATTTACATATTCTTAGCTGTAGATCGTGGTTTTTTTTTTCAAAGAAAATCGTTTTAATTCTTATACAAAGCAGCAGCTAACCTGCTGCTAACACTTTGCCGCGTTGACAACCGATGAAAGTATCACCTATAAGGCTTACTTGCTTTGGGAAAAAGTGGCATTCGAGAATGGATTTTGTTAGTGTTGTGACGAGATACGCATTGCTCAAAGGCCTAGACGAGCTGATATGCACCCATAAGTATACAACAATACAAACTGCTTTTTCTCTACCCACTATATACAAGTCGACTAATCGATTAGTCGAATAGCAAAAGTTGTTTCAAAAAATAATCGACTTCACTTAATCGACTAACGGTTTCCTTTCGCCTGTTTCAACTAAACGCTCACAAACAACTTTTTCTTTCTGGAAACATTGTTTTTTTTTATAATTCTGAATATTGACAAAACCCAACCGCGCTAACAACAATTATTTTTATGGTGAAAAACTGTCACTATTCGAATAATTTCGGTTATCCTATTTTCATACTACTCGATATTGAGCGGTTAGTTAAAGTTGACGGTTAGTCGAGTTCGAGCGGTTAATCGAATAATTGCTATCCGACTATCAATCGAC
>NW_016171994.1:0-13647 GCF_001687245.7 Rhagoletis zephyria | reverse complement strand
CAAAGGTGTTGCGGTTTTCTTCCATATACAAATAAGCTGAGTTTATTCATTATATGGAAGCCAATGCTACACAAAAAAATAAATNTGTTAGAATTTTTCTGTTTTATAGCCCAATCAATTTTAGTCTGATAATATGCAAGTTTCAAGTGGCTAAAGGTTACCGTTGATTTTTTAGAATTTTTTTCGCCAAAGGTGTTGCGGTTTTCTTCCATATACAAATAAGCTGAGTTTATTCATTATATGGAAGCCAATGCTACACAAAAAAATAAATGGTAATTCGTAGCCATTTCAAATTTGCACATTATCAGACTAAAATTGAAGGGGCTAAAAAACTGTGTACTCAAAAAAATTCTAACACTTCCGAGAAAAAAGTTTGAAATTCGAGTGAAATTTTGTTGCACTTTTTTGAAGTTTTCTACAAATTGTTAAACTTGAAAATTTAATTGAAATTCGNACTGTGTACTCAAAAAAATTCTAACACTTCCGAGAAAAAAGTTTGAAATTCGAGTGAAATTTTGTTGCACTTTTTTGAAGTTTTCTACAAATTGTTAAACTTGAAAATTTAATTGAAATTCGTAAAAATAAATAAATAAACATAAGTGGCACACAATATCAATTTGAAATGGCGTGCTATAGATATGACCGATACTGTATGTACGCATAAGCGACTCTCATGTGTGATAAAAATCGTATTTGTTGGTTTTTTTTTTTTGTTTAATGTTAATTTGTTGTTTTCATTTCATTAACGCAACGAATTCGATCAGTGTAAATAAAATTGCGAATGAACAAACTATATTTATTGCACGCACTCGTCTAAAAAGTATCATTTGCATCGGACTCACAGTCGATTATTGTCGAAACTACATTTTTAAGGCACCAATATTTTTAACTGTATTTTTTGAGATTTTACTTTTAATTGTCATCCCATGTTTTTTAAATGCAAAATTTACATTTATATATTTCTAACAGCAAGTATGCAATTAAATCTTTTGCAGTTACGTGCACTACATGAACAAGGATACTCACTACAATCAGTAAACAAAAACGGACAGACAGCACTGCATTTCGCCTGCAAATACGACCACAAAGACATTGTCAGATATATAATATCGTGCGCTTCACGGCGTCTGATCAACTTGGCAGACAAGGATAGGTAAGTGGCTGCACAGCTTATTTCTCCGCCGAAAGGATAGTTAAACGTAATTTTTATAATCACAGTCTGCCTCTACAATCATGAAAACATATCCTGTGAACCCATGATCAAAACCCCATTCTTCACGGCGCCTAGTGGGGCATCCCAAAATAAGATATAACCTTGTTGTAGCCTTATGTTTTATTTTGTGGTCTATTGGTTGTTTTTTTTTGGTGTCTGGGACATTGCCCCCAAATGAATACTTTTGGAGAGGAAAAACTTGTTTCTCAAAATTATTAATGATACCACACCATAATGCATCCAAAATTAAGAGAATCTCCTCCAAACAGCCATCTTTGTTTAAAAAAATTATATACCGTGACTTAATTTTACGTAATTTATTATTTAGATTAGATTATTATTTAGACTTTGTTGCTCTTTAAATTTTTCTTAATAAACATAACCGTGGTACAAAGCTCAAAACCATATTAAAAAAAAATAACAATATTGGATTTGCGGTTACACAATTATTCACACCTGCCTAGTTATTAGAATATCTAGTTAAAAATTTAAAAATAAAAAGAAAACGCACGCAATTTTTCAATAACGAAACGCGTTTTAAAATTTTTCTAACACCCTAAAATTCTTAACATATTCTCAAAAAACTATTTTCACATGATTTCGAAAATAACGTGCTTACAAAACATCCCTACAAGAATTGTGTGATGGAAACTAACACATTCTCATTTATCTTACTAACACATTTGCAAATTTTGCGTTGGTTAAAAAGAGACCAATATATAAGGCCATAAGTTGGAGGAAGACGGAAGATCATATGTACACAAATGTTTACATCAGATTTTTCACACTGCCCTTTAGAATGTGATAGAAACTTGTTGGTAGCCAGTGACAGAAATCTCTATCAGCCTTGCCAGTCAAATGATTTGTCAAATGATGGTCACTGTTCTTGCAGGGATTGCAAACATGTTGACAATTTTTAAAATAAATCTGAAGTTTACACAATTTTATTATTTTTTCCACATTTTTTGCCACTATTGAAACCTCAGTGAAAGTGAAGCTAATCCAACTGATTGAAATTTTCGAAGTGATTTTGGAAAAATCTTTAGAAAAATCATAACTTGTCGATTGACAATTGTCTATGTTCGTACAGTACAAATTTCCACCAATCATAGCTCAACTTTTTCAAGCTTCCTATTCTACCAGCCAACCGAAGTGTAACCATTAGTTGGCCCTGTCGGACGAGATTTTTAGGGACTTGCGTCAGCAGTAATAATAATCTTGACATAACCTCACTTTGTAGACCATAAAGCACTTTTCCATTCTCATTCATTTAATTCATTCATTCAATTTATTTTACTATTTCTTTATCTTTTCTAACCTAGTTTCTCACATTCTCCATCTCCCATTATAGGGGACAAACAGCTCTGCATGTTGCTGCCGAAAACAATCGTCGCGACCTTTGTGTGATGCTGGTGGCTGCGGGTGCCAATCTACAGGCAAGCGACCTTTGCGGCAATACACCCATGATGGTGGCCTTCAATAAGAATTTCACAGAGATTGCAACATATTTGGAAAGTAAGATGCTTTGTGCTACAATACACACAACAACAACTATTGCTAAAAGACGCAACAAAATACAAAAACAGCAAAAACCGTAAATAAGCAGCTAAACGATTAGCCGCGTCAGGCAGCTAGAAATAAAAACCCTCCCCCCCCCACTTCCTGCCTCCTTGACTAGAAGTCTAAAAAAACAATTGGTGAATGCCTGGTAATGCAGTACTTTGTGCAAAAAAGAACAGTGAAAAAAGAGACCCAAAAAATGCCACTCGTTTTAATTTTAAGCTTTGCATTAAACTTAATTTATTTGTATGTAAATGTATGTAGGTGTAGGTATGTAAGTAACTCTTGGTTGTTGTTATTTTAAGTTGTGACTTTCATTTATTGTACTTGAGTTTTTAATTATCAAATTTGAGCGATTTATTTTTTAATAGTGTAAGCTAATTTATGTGTTTGGTTACTGCTCGTTTCCGACTTCCTTTCAATAGGGGGGTCTTCTCGAAGTCTCGGAAAAGACTTTGCAGGGTGTACGGATTGCATGTTAAAAACCGGTTTTCCTATGGGACAGCAGTGCAAATCGTGCAATCCATGCACCGTGCAAGAGCTTTTTAAGACTTAAACGTGAATAACTGGAATTTGCTTTTTTATAGAACTTTAACTTTTAGTGAAATTATTTATATTATAATTTTTACGACATTAAATCAATTAATTTCAATTATTATAAATTGTTTATCCTACCAACGCATTCAAATTACGAAACTGCACTTAAAAAAAAAAAAACAAAAAAAAACAATCGAAAAATTGACGTTGCAACCACACATTCCATAAAATTAAGGCCAAGAGCGTTTTCTCTCAATGCAGAGACAGTCGCGAAATTGAAGCGGAGCAAGTCTGAGATGGAAACGCCCCAACAAAAGATAAGCAAATAGAAATTAGCATAATTTAAATTTAGGAGACATATACCTATGATATTTAGTACATACATGCATAAATAAGTATTAAAGTAAAAAAAAAAACTATTAACTCATGCAATATGAAACGATGGATACTTCTAAATGACGGCTACGATAATGTCAGAACAAAAAGGTTTGACAATTTATAATATTACAGATGAATTTTAACTCTACTTGCAACGACTTAATAGAGAGTTCTCATGAAAACCCGCATAGCAGACATGCAATCATGCAATCAAATTAATTTAATTATTATACTTAATTATCTCTAAAAATAAGCGGTTTATACTCACTACAAACTAATGAATAAATATTTCCTTAAGCAGCAATCAGCAAGTAGTTTACAAATCACCATTGGGCTAGAATATATATATATATGTATTTAAACTTAATACCATTTTAAATAAGATTTAATGCTAAAAAAAGAGTAAAAATTATAAACTTACTGCTAAAAATGTTCAAAGAAAATAAACATAATAAATTTTCGAAATTAAACCTATAAATTAAAAATACACTAGCGTTGCTAATATTCGAAAAAGAAAATCATCACTTAAGAATTGTCAACGTTAAACGCCTAAAACGGAACTTCAGGAGCGTGAGATTCATTTGTGATATGGGATCAAATATTTATGAATGTATTTATGTGGAAAATATTCTGTAAATGTAAAATAACAAAAAAAAACAGAAATTGAATATTAAATGGCCAAGTTTTAGGCATCAAACAATTTTGCGGAAAATATAAGTGACAAGTAAAACCAAGCTAAGCTTACAGTTAAATTTAATTAACTTATAAAGGTCTTATTATTTCTAAAAAAACTAAGAAATCGAATAAAGTTACATTTTATATATAATATAAGTGAAATGTGAAGGTGAATAAATCTTAATGCAAGAAACTAGCCTTAAAAAACACACACACACACATAATGATATTGAATACCATATTTTAATTAAATTATAGTAAATACCTGTCATTGAAATAAGTTAAGAAATACTCAACGAACTTTATAATGCAATTGATTGCAACTTGCGTTGATGAAAATATATATGTAAATCGAAAATAAAAAAAAATAAATTATTTGAACACACACTTTACTTTTTTCTTTCGATTCTTGATATTATTATTACTATTTTGTGTTATTAAGTTTCAACCAAATTCACTACCCGCAACCCGCGACTACTTTCCTTTGCTTGTTTTAAGGTTCGTTTTTTTTTTTTGTATAAAAGTATAGCTCTTTATCTAAAAAATACCATATAAATCTAAATTTTAGACTTTGTATAAAAGTTACAAAAATTCCACAAACTTTTCATTCCAATTCCTAGCATTTTAATTTTAATGTATAGAATAATTTTTGGTATTCAATTTTATAGCTTATCAAATTCTAGTATGATAAAGTACGGTACCTCTCCTAATGCATTTGCATAAAACTTGTCGAAGTTAAGCAAAAATGCGGCCTCGAATTTATTTCGGTGCATGTACTGGACTTTCAGATTTTTTGAGCAGTGTGGCTAAGGAATTCATCATTACTTACACACACAACAAAATTTGGACAAGTTTGATCTCGAAAACGAGACCGTCATCATCTCATACATTTTGTTATGCTGTTTTCAAGTCCAATTATACGTCTAATTTTTTGCGGGAAAAAGGCAAATGAACACTTGGTAAGCACCAAATCCTTTCGTATGATGTTTGGCAACAGAGTTCACGCCAAAATTTCCCACTGAGTACTTTAAATAGCTGCTGAATACCAGTACCGTTCAAATGTTTAGTACCGAGTAGTTTTGAATATCAATTCGGAATCGATACTAAGTACTTTTGAGTACTCAATATCGATGTTTATAAGAAACGGGTACCGTCGATTCTGCAGAGGACTAAGTATTTACAACTGTCAGTATCGATACAGTTCAAAAGCATGCTATAAAACAATATATTTCAAGCAATTTTTAAATACATATTATATTGACGTAAAAATTGCCGATAATGTCCTTTCGAATTTATTTATATTTTAATTATTTTTTTCATTACCCTCATATGTTCATATGGATTTCTTAGTTGTGTGTCAAAATAATAATACTAACAATAAAATAATAATAATGCGAATAATCATAAACTATTAGGAATTTCAACACATTTATTTGCCTTGTGATTAACCACATTTCCTAATTGAAATTCGATTTTATCCTTTATGCACACACATACATAATATATGTAGCAAGGTAACAATCAAGTCAATTAAATTAAAATGCATAAATTTTTAAGTATTATTTATGCAAATCACATTAAGCGTTAGTACTTATGTACAATTGTTTAAAAATCGTAAAAGTCTTTGCGAAAATTATCCTTTCTAAGCACATTTGCATACGTGGAAACAATTACATCTCGTACAAAAAGCCAAACAATAAAACCAAAGGGTAATCGGATTTTTAGGAACACAAAACGTTCGCATGCAAATATGGTAAGGAAGGAAATTCTCAGCACTCGAATGGTATTTATGTTTTGGATTATACATATTAATGTTAAATGCAACAAACAATTTATTGCATTTTTTTTAAAGCCCCGTAAAATTTGCAATAAATTGTTTCAGATATAAAAATTACATACTTACACACACATATATGTACTTCATTTACGAACTAGAAAGTAAAAAAAGAATATAAGTACATACATACATACATACCTACTATACTACTGTGTAAGTACATATGTATATGTTTGTATGTATGTATGCTTGCATACAATAGTATGTATTTGAAATTAAATATTTGTAATGTACATTAAAAAAAAGATACTTCAAGCATTTGGTGAATTGAAAAAGGAGTTAAGTATTAATTAATAGGAAAACTAAAACTACAAAAGCAACTGACAATCTACACACTATTAGTACACACGTATGTACATACATAACTACTAGTACATCGGGCTCTAAATAAGTGCACATTAAAAAGTATGTACCTACTAACTACATAATATATGCACATAGTATGTACGTACATACATATATGTATGTATGTTTAGTAGATATAATCTTGATTAAAGTTCGTACGTGTCACTCATTTACATAGTATGTATGTATTATAAAGATCTAAAAATCGCAATTATAAAAAGTATTTTTCCACACGTATTATTCGCTATTAAAAATGCTTATTAAAAATTTTATTATATAGTACGAACAAATAGACATTAGAAAAGTCGAATATATTTACTCTTAAAAAAAAGCAATGATGCATGAATCTTACAATTAAGAATTTTTTCGATGCAATTAAAAAAATATAATAATAATATAATATATTAGAAATTAAGCTCAAACCATTACGAAACACTTGTAAAGATTGTTTGAGAAGTGTGATCTAACGCCAGCGAATTTTGAATTCCATTTTTACATACATACATACATATGTGCATACATATGTATATATAAATCGAGTAATATAGCAAACAAAATGCAAACCTAAAGACTTATTCATAGGCTATATAATGAAGAGAGCTGCAAATGGTAAAAATATTGGGAACATATTTTGAATGCATATACGGGTATATGTACATATAAGTGTGTGTATACATATGTAAGCTCTTCATTTAAAAAAAAAAAAACAAAAAAGGGCAGCGTTAATGAAGCAATTACTTTAAAATGACACTTTATCCATCAATTTGCAATGAAGTTCTACTACATGAATATTACATACATATGTATGTATGTATATAGTATATAGTATGTATACTTTGTGTACAGCAGACATGGCAGACATGGCAGACATGGCAGGCATGAAAGGCAAGCGCGCCCGCATGTGGCTTTTATTTAAGAAGTATGTATGTATGTACATATGTACAGAGCAGGGATGTTGCGAATATTTGAATTCGCATTCGTTATGCGAATGATTCGCATCATTTTACACATTCGCATTCGACATTTGCATTCGCATCAAATGATACGAATGTTTTGCGAATGCGAATGTGTACATGGGCAGAGAGTCCACTCTAATATTGTTGAAATGGCTCTGAGTCTGTTGTCTAACCAGGGTGCGAACTATAACCGACTTTTAGCTTCAAACGCTAAACGGTTAAGTAGGATATCAAGCAACATTGATGGGCCTTCAATAAGTACTACTAAAAGTCGTATAGGCAACCTAGAAATAATTTTAGATTCCTCCAGCGAAAGCGAAGGCTCGGATGTAGAACCTGGACACATTAAAAATGTAAAATTAAAGCACAATTGAAGGCCTATCTTAAAGAAAAACGAGCTTATCTCGGCGAAAATCCTCTCCATTGGTGAAAAACTAAACTAATATACGACAAATTGACAGAGCTGGCCCGCAAATACTTGAGCGATCCACCCGCCAGCGTTCCAAGTGAACAATTGTTCAGTGCAGCCGGCCTTATAGACGAGCCTCCAAGAAATCGCCTCATAAGAGAAAAGGCAGCAAATTTAATTTTTTTTCCCCTTTGAACTTTCACTACTAGATTAGAACACTGTATAGGTTAAGCACTTGTTCGTACAAAATTTTTAATTAATAAAAACGATGTCTGAAGTTGGCAATATATCTTTTTTAATGTTATTCCTAACATTCGCATGCCAAAAATTCGCTTTCGCGAATGTGAAAAATATCACATTCGAAACATCCCTAGTACAGAGTTAGCAAAGTCTGTGCGACCATCGACACATACATACATACATATATACATAAGTATGTAACTCATAATCTAAGAAAATTAATTAGGCTTTTTTTTTTAATTGCACATAGTATTAGGCCCCACAAAACTATTTAAAAAAAAAAAAACTTGAAACGAAAGTCTTATGATTCCTAGTTATATAAGACATAAATTTAGTAAATGTATCTACATACAATATACATAAATATCTATTGTAAATACATATTCTATTATGCTCCACAATTATTTTTCATAATTTTTTTCCATTAATAAATCATTTTAGAAAAATACATACATATGTACACATGTATTCAAATTTTATGAAAAGGACTCTTTACTTTGAAGTATTGAACTGTTCTTAAATTCATATAATACATTTGTATGGGCATACACATATGCATGAATGTACATGCATTTGGACTTACACTCACATGCACAGGTATGTAAGTTGGTTAGCTTGTATAGCACCTGATCATACCGAAAGACCAAAAAAAAAATGCAGCGAAAATCGGATGGATCGGATCGGACGGAGGGAAATTGCGTTTGATGCGATCGTTTTGGCAATACATATTTAAAATATATTTATATAAATTCGAACTCATAAAAACTATACTCTCTAACATTACGGAAAATCGACGTCATACGCTATCGAAGTTAAATTGTAAATACTACGCAGGGTTCAAACGTACAATGGCAGGAATAAGCAGGAAGTAAAATTTTATAAACCGTGTTTAGACCCCTTTTAACATACACATGTATGTATGTATGCATATGTAGCATTCGCGTTGTTAATTTGTAACTTTTTAAACATTGAAATGTTTATTTTCTTTACCTGCCTATTCGCAATTATTCGCCAAGAATGCCAAAAGTATAACCCAACCGGCATTACCAAGCACTTTCATTCAAGCGAAGTCCAATTTTGGTGATAACCGATATTAGTCGCGGTTTAATTGATTTGCTAATGTGAAAGACAACAAGCCTTCGTGAAGCTTACAAAATTCATTAGTTACTATTTACATACATATATGTAAATAACTCAAGGTAAAAAGTACAGGTAAAGGCTAAGAGTTAAAAGTTACTAAGTCCATTTAAATAAATTTTACAAGAAAGAAAAATCAGCTGGAGAAGCGATTGAAACAAACAGATTTTTATCCGCGGCAACCACAAAAATGAAGTTGCCAATATATAAATTTAGCAACTCAGTTGCCAGCTTCTAACTGGTTGCTAGTTTTCATCTGTAATACCTTATCAGCACAATAATTTCTCTTGCCTCCTATATCACTATATATGAGTTTTCACAAGAAATGGGCTTAGCAACTTTTAACTCTAAGCTAGTGGTGTACATATTTACTTAATTAATTTGCTATACAAATCGCATAACAATTAAGCTTTGTTTTAAAGTTAAATAATTATAAACTAATCAGATAAATTTTACATTAAGCCTTTCTCATTAGCACATCAACAACATACATATGTACCTACATTAATAATTTCAGCGAAAAAAAAATGCGTCAGCGTTTTCAATTTGCAAAACACCTTTTCTACTAAAGAGCAACTAAAGTCTGACAGCTGAAATTGAGACAATTTTCCAAAAGTACGTACACACACATAAAAACATATGTATGTACGAGAAGATAAACGAATTAGAAACTAGGCACTACCACGAAACTGAAGTTGCTGATTGTAAATAATGACTTATGTATAATCTATTTATGTATTTAAAAACGAATCATAAAAAAAACACAATTACCAAGAAATCTTTAAAATACAAGCTAGTAATAATAATAAAAAAAAAAAAGTAAAACAACTTTAACAACGCACTGCAAGCACTGAGGAATTTGATTCAATTTTAATATTAGCATTTAAATTATAATGAGGGAGAATTGGGAACTCTTCAGTAAAACCCACTGAAAACGAGCAAAAAGTATTCGTTTCATTTCCTTTTTCAAATGCAGTATATACCAATACATACTATAAATAATTTAGACTTTGTAGTTGTATATTTCACGTGCCTCTTCAACCTTTCTCGATTTGACTAACGCGCGCGCGCCTTGGATTCTCTGATGCACTGGCTCCGCATGCGAGAATTTTATATAGCGCGCAACCAATAGGTTTTATTTCATATAAAAAAAAATGTGCGTGTATTTAGATTGATATTCAATTTAACTATAAGTTTACAAAGACTTACACCTAATAAACCAAAAAAAAAAAAACAAACAAATAACAAATAAGAAAATACTCATAAATTTAAAATTTTTGGAACAGATAAAACACACTGTAAATAAATATGTATACTAAATTTGTGCATTTGAAACTAATCTCATTAACAAAATCAAATAAAAAATAGAAAACTTTTTTGAAAAATTAAGAACGGATGTGTCATTGCATTGGGTACACAAGTGCAGGTAAGTACAAAAGGCAATCGCAATTTGTAAGGCATGGCGTCAAATGCTGAAATAACGGAAAGAATTAGAATGAAGATTTTTTTTTGAAAAAAAAACGGTGTTTAAACAACGATCTTGCCATGATGCTAGATTGTGAAGATGAAAGTCAGCGCATCCGACATTTGCAGGCTCGATGCAATTCTGAAAGAGGAATTATTGCACCGCAATAAAAAAAAAAATAAATAAATATAACTGAAGGTCCTCTCAACTGGTGCAGCGTCAATCGAAAAGGATTTACAATTCTGTTAAGTTTAAAGTTTTACAAGTTTGTCGCCTCGAACGAGTAGTTATTGAGTGGCGCAGGTTTGCTGTAACCAACAGTAGGCAGCAACATCACTTTTATATATACAATGTTCCAATTTTTAAATTCAAGTATTAAAGAAAAAAAAATGCTAAAAGTTACTAACTTTTCCATTTTTTATTTACCTAAATCACCTAATTTACTGAACTAAATTATTTCTTAAAAATACTTCGCATCCGCGGATGTCTAAAGTTCCACATTCGCAACATATTGCGAGAAGTTATTGCACATATTTTATACGATTTTCAAAGTAGTTCATTTATAAAAACACCAAAAATCAATAAAGTGTTTACTGTCTTTATTGTAGATATACCGAACAAGATACTGATTTACCGCCTCATCTGAATTCGTATTCTGCCTGATACCACCAGAGCTGGGTGGTAATGATTCCTTTAGGAATTAAATCACTCTCAATTACAGGGAATTGTAATCAGTAATTAATTCCTTCGATTTACTGCATTTTCAATTCCTATTCAGCAAAAAGTAAATTTTCAATTCCTTTCATGGAAATTGGAAAAAAATTACATTACTAACACGTAATTAATTACAATGTACAATAAAAAAATATATATATTACATTTGAAATTCTAAGAAATTGAAAAGGTTGTTGTTGTTGTTGTTGTAACAGCATACAAATTCGCCAAAGAGATTTTGGGGAGTGTTGCTGGAGTGACAGTCCTTGGCCTTCCGACTGTCGTGTGAACGTGAAAGTTGTCAATTCCTTTGCTGTGGACTGAAAGAACTACTTACAAACACAATTAATGAGGATTGTGATTGTAGATGTAATATAATTGCATTTACCCAGCTCTCTGGATGCCACAAGGTCGATAACTTTTGACTCGTCGCCAAAGATGTCTAGTCACGCGTTCAAACCCTGTACCGACATCATGACTATGTCGTGACATATGTCGTAAAAAATCTGTACGGAAACTCAGCTTTTCCGGATTCAAGAATAGCATTTTCATAGATTTTACGATAATCTAACCTACTACGATGGTTTCAGTAATGAAACTAAATGGAAAATTATTACAAAACAAATAAATTTCAAGTAATTTCAAAATATACCGTTTTATTCAAACTTTTGGCGCTTACAATTCATGAGAACTTTATAAAGCTTAAATTTTCATAATTATGACATTCAAACATAATTAGAAGCTGCATTTCAATGCATTTGGGTATCATAAAACATAATCATAGCAGTCAAGTAAAAAAATTTTATTAAAAGTTTACATGATAAATAAATGTTGCACGCGCTTTTTAACAAACAAAATTAACTTCACTTTTAAGACAAACAAATACAATATAATAATTGGAAGTTGAAAAGGCATTTATCGAAAAAAAACGCTGTTATTAGTATAACTATTTGTAAATAGATTTTTGATACGAATGGCCTGTAATCCAAATCGGTGGCGCATTTATTAATTGAGCCGGATGATAAAATTTACGATTTTCTAGTTGATCCACATCTATGTAACGCAAAATGTACCCATCATAATTCCGTATACGTTGCGATTTTAGTTGTAAGCAACGTCGTTTCTCGCCGCTACTACACTTTCGCGGGCCTATATCATCGGAAAGGCATGAAAAATAATCTTTTTCAACTTTAATTTCACATACAACGAGCGTAATTTCGGTATCATTGAAACCAAGGTTAAGTGGCTGATTGTTACGAAACTTTGGAAAAATGCTGTAAAACTGTGCCACGTAATCGTGTTGTCTTAGCGATATACAGTTTCGTAAGACAAGGAAACTTCTTTTATAAAGGTTCAAAATAAATTCTGTTGAGTACTGAGACAACAACTGCAATGCTTTGGTTAACTCTACAACCGAAATTGAACTTACAAAGTAATTCTCACAGTGACGCAATTCAGCCAAAATATCCAAGTTGTTGCAGCAACTATACACTGAAAAAAAAAATATTGTTTTTGCTAGAGTATTTTTTTTATGGTATTGTTATCCCTACAAATTTCGGCTCGAAATCCGTTCAGCAAGCGAATAATATAGTGGTATTTAGGAAAGCCAAAATTTTCTTCAATCAATAGCGTTGCAATTTCGCACATTGCAATGTGCACATCTTGAATCTCGTGATCTACTGCCAACTCCATTACCATGCAACTGAGCTCCCCGCTTGTTGAGTCTTTCAAAAGGATCTAAACGAATTAAATGAAACATTGGTTCAAAGGATATCGTAATCATCTATGTATATATGTGTGCATTCAACTTTAAAATAAAACTTTAAATTTAGAGCAGACGTGTAAATTTTAGTCAATCACAGAAATGTTAGAGCTTAGCACTACAGGGAAATATGAGTACACTCTGATCTAATGTTGCAGTCGTCTGATGCAATACACAAATCCGACTTGTGAAGGTACCCTTTACAACACCAACTACCTTTTCACCTGCCAACTTAAGCCCACTCAGTCAACACACTTTTCCCTTTGGTCCGACTCCGTCCGAAACAGTACGTTAGTCGAAACTACGGTTAGTTGTGCCTGACGACGATTGATGGACTTGCCGATTGCGGTGGGCTTTGTAGTGCCTCTACAACAATGCTGGGCAAAACGCTACTCGCGAGTAGCGTCTGCGTCGCAGCG
>NW_016171993.1:0-13650 GCF_001687245.7 Rhagoletis zephyria | reverse complement strand
GACAAGTAAGATCTAGTTCGTTCTGCATCCCTTTTTCTATAGTTCCGAATTATTTCTAAATTCGTCACTTTAGATATAGTNCTGGTTCGCGATAAATCTCTTTTGTATGCAAGCAACTGGCGAATTTAACAGGGTNACTATTTCTAAATTCGTCACTTTAGATATAGATTTCTAGTGAAAAAAACTGAAAAAAATTAGTTTTTTAAAAGTACCACTTTTCGCCAATTTTGGACTGCTGGGGATCTAGTTCCTATCGGGCTAGTTCGTTTTTGGCGATAAAGACCTAGTACGGAACTAGAAATTTTGATTCACTAGTCCGCGGTTTCCCTACAGGGTATAAACATGCACGTGCTTGTGAGCAAATCTACTTAAGCGCAAGAAGTCATAAAAACAAATATAAGTACATATTTAAGTACTAAACGTATAACGACGAAATTCATGTCGGTGTTGGCGTTGGTGTTCTTGTGTTCTACGCCCATGGCAACATGTTTAATGGTGACAAAAACAAGCAAAATATCCAAACAACATGACATGACGCAACGTCTAGTGTCGTTGCGGGGCGGGTATAAGGGGCTTTACCAAAAAACCGGCAGCGAAAAACATCAATAGTTGCAAAATATTGCGTGACTTGAGTAAAGTGAAAAGTGCGAGAACGTACTTATGTTTGTACCTGATAGAAAATTACAATAGAAAATATGAGCAGGAGAAATACTCTCTTAAATGGAGAAACGCGCTTTCTTATGCATTTCATGTTTCGTACTAAAGTTGAAGAAATTCGGCTGGAGGATTTCATTACACTGCTATCAACTGAGAGGAACGCTTACGTGCTGGCAACTAATTGAAGCAAGTAGTGGGTGGAGATTGTAGTTGTGGTGTGGAAGTAGTAAATTTGAAAAACCCACTAAAATGGCAACAAGGACATCATGCAGATTTGTGAAAGATACTTAAAGATGAATAGTGGAAAATATTAAAAATTCTATGAAAGGTTATAAGGAGTTCGAAGTGCTGGTTTTTCAGTAAAAATAAGAAATTAAATAGGAGGGAAGGATTAAGGAGAAGAAGTTTTTTGGCACACCCACACCTAGAAAAAAGTCAGCTAAATATATTTCTCTCAACACATAATTTGGTTGTAGTTACATTATTTAGTTATAGTTACCAAATCATGTGTTGAGAAATATTTTTAGTTGGCTTTTTCCTGAGCGCAGGACATCTGTGGTAGCAATGTTAAACCCCCATATAGCATGTGCTCAAAGGGCCTGTAACTGATCTGAAATGATGCGGAAAAATGGATCAAAGAATGCAAGTAAACGATCGAAGCTCAGATAGAACGTTTTTTTTTTTGCGGCACCGGCATGTGAGATGAAATAGCCAGAGCAAGCAAAAATGATAAGATTAAAAAATTAGTTTAAAGATTCCTAACCGGTTTTTGAACGGAACCGTCACATTTTTCGAGCCTCCAACCAAACCCCGCACCGAACCATTTGTATTTTGAAATGCCAAACCAGAACCGAAAACCACTCAAAAAAAAAAAAAAAATGGATCGGTTCGGTTAAAAATCCAATAAGTATTTTTCAAGTTTTGTAATATACAACTTTGTCCAAAAATGCAACCCTATGGTAAAAGTGCTAACATTTTTCAGTTTCATGGAATCTCTGTGAGTTATGATTTCGCCCATATAAAAGAAGCTTAAAATGTTTTATATGGGAGAAAATGCATATCCAGGCCCACAAAAAAAAATAAAAAAATCAGATATCGGTGCAAATTTTAAGTTGAATGAATTATAAAACTGCATATTGGGATTTTTTTTTAGTTCCGATTAAGAAGTTTGGACTATAATGAAATTTTTTGAAGTTTGTAGATTTTTTTAATTTTCGTACAAAGCTTGAAATTGGGATTTATGTGGGTGTTATTATATAACGAGCTATACTTTTGTAAAAAATAGAGGACATTAAACCAACAGAAAAGAAATAGTCAAATATCGCAATCCAATTATTAGACCAACTATTTGACCATAAGTATACTTGTACATACCATGAGACTAAGGCCGAGTGTAAGCTCAAACCTACCGAAACCGAGGATTTCAACATTAAGCCAAGATTTTGGGTGTCAATTTAACATTCTTAGTCTGTAGTTTTTGTTTACTCGAGTAGACTCACGACCTTAAAAACTTCATTTAAATTTTTCTAATTTCGCCTTGATCGTGTTGATTTCAAATTATTACAGTACGCATTTTTTTATACAAAAAATTTACCGAACATAAATTGTATGTTTTAAATTTGGACTTATTTGGGTTTTATTAGATGGACTGAACTAAAACAAAAATATTTGTTTTTGTTATTTTATGGCCTTATAACAATTATATTCAACAATTTTTATTGAGCTAGAGGCCATTTTTATATGAAAAACTGTTGTGGAGAAGCAACAATAATTTTTATTTTTTTTTTTAAATGGTAGAAATGATAGCTATTTCGGTAATCAACACATTTCCTCATCAGACCTCTTTCAGTAGGATTCGAACCGACGATCCCACGGACTCAGCCAGTTGCCTACGCACTGTGCTAAGTTCGCCTTGTGAATTCTTTTCCGGAGGAACTGCGAAAGATACCTTGAACTTAAAACTCTTACTGGCTACCTGACAGCACATTGCAAGTTAACGTACCGATTGTATTAAAGGGTCTTTCTGTAGAGACTGATTGTAGATTTTGTGGGCCGGTGAAGGAAGCCCCAGAATATATTCTATGTGCCTGTCCGCGAAGCATGAATATTTAGTAGATTGATGCAACTTGGAGAATAATTGTCTTCTCTATCTAAAATCCAAAGTGCTGAGCTTTTTAAATAGCCTAAGGTTGGAGCGATTACAATTAGGATTTAGCATAATATATCTTCTTAGGTCGCAACGCGGGTATCTCCGTCTGTGGCAACGCTGATTGGGAATCATGCTTTCTCAGTAGTGTTGGGGAGATAGCGAAGAGCTGAAAATATCGGAGCTCCATAGCTGTATCTGGGATAACAAATAGTTTAACAGACACTATACTGACAATATGGAAAAACTTCGTTTAGAAGGATATGCCTCCTCCTGATACTCATAGAAGGCGTTCATGTTAACTACGCGGCTGCTGTAGTGTAGAGGTTAGCAGTATAAGACACCCCGGTTTCGGCGTTTTGCAATTTTCGGTGACACTGTCTTCAAACCGAATTTTACGGAGGGCGACGGAAAATCGTCGACTATATTTTCTAATGCGTCGCTAAAGTTATCTATGAGAGTGCGAAAGAAGTGGATTTTTTGGCACTTGAATTTAAAGAGTTTTTAGTAAGAGACACGAGTCAACATTATGATTGCATGAGCTTTGTAACATTTAAATATGTAATCAATTACCACTCATACTACAGTTCATTCGACAGTTGGGTCATTTATTACCTTTCTCCATATACACAAACATACGTAGTGGTTTTCAAAACAACTTCATTTAGAGTGTCACTCATTGGCGCACACGGTTTCCTAGTACACATCGCTAAACTTTTTCAATTATTTTCCAACTAAAGTTTTAGTGGAAACTTCTTCATCAATTTATTTTTTCCACCAAAAGCAAATGTTTCTATACCACCTCGCATGCGAAGCTTTACTAAGGTTTTGAACTAAATAAATGATTTTAGGCACATGTGCGTATGAATTGCGCACGGGAGTATAAAATCCTTATCTTAATTTAATCAAGACTTTTCAAATGAAGCCACAATGTAGATTATGAAGGCTTTAACCACCACGCGTGCTCATAAAAATCAAAAAAAGAAGAAAAGTGACTACTAAACTAAAACTACAACTAAACTAAAAGATCTTGGCTTTTAGGGTGAAAAATGTTCGTTTCATTGGTTCCTACGGATTTAATATCATGGGGCTAGTCAAAGAACTTAATAACCGGGTCATCTACATATAAGGCAAGGACAATTCGAGCATACTAACTACAGTGGTATTAAATTTATTTACTTAATTGACTAAAAACTTATTGGACATAAATTGTTTTAGTAAAATATTTTACATAAGTAAATAAATGGAAACCGTATACTGGTAGATTTAGTGGAAAATATGCAATTATTCATTACGGTTACTCATACGCCCCGGCAAATGGTGAATGCCGGTTTCATGAAGGAGTAGCAAAATGCAGGTTTGCTTTGTAGGCCTTGCCTACTTTCGTTTTTTCTTTGATTTACTTTGGAAGTTTGGTTGGATTAATGGCAGCTTTGCATGCTGTCAAAGCAAGCAGCTGTGTGAGCGAAAAGTCAACGTCTCTTCCCTTAATATTAGGAACTATTTATTGTTATTTTTAAGCGCAAACAAGTGAAGTAAAGCTATCGTTTGGTAAGGTTTCATACATTTTAGTTGAATTCAAAACATTTTTGTCAGTTCTGAATGACAGCCGTTTGTCGGGGCGTATGAGTGACCTTTTGACGTGTATGTAATTAAAAATTGAAAATCCGCTTTTTTAGAATTTTGATTGGAAATAGCAAAAATATGGTTCATTATGCTCTTAGAACAATCTTTGTGAAAGATGACAATTTTTGGTCAATATCTTAGGCTTGCCCAAGTTCATCAAAGTTCAATGTGTTCAAAAAATAAAAATTAATGAATACATTAATTAATAATTTTTTTTTTTACTAAAATTGGAGGTATCTTCGAAAGTATTAGTCCTACATAATTTGGTATATAGACCTTTTTTGTAGAGAATCGAAGTAAGCTAAGATTTTATTTTTTGCACCTGAACTTTGATATACTTGAGCGAGCCTAAGATATTGACAAAAAATTTTAATCTTTCGCACAGATTGTCGTTAGACCATAATGAACCATATTTTTGCTGTTATCAATCAAAATTCTAAAAAAGCGGATTTTCAGCCCACGCTATTTTATATGCTAAATACGACATCGCGGATTTATAGGCAATGAAGTAGCGTATGCTATTTTTGTCAGCAGAGGGGCCGCCCAGGGATTCGAAAGGATCAGATTCTTTATTGGTCTTCCAAGAAGTTGCATTAGGTGGAGTTAAATCATTTGGTTGAAGGAGGCAGCGCGGCAACACTGGACAAGTACGAAATGTAACAGACAGCTTACGCACGAATTATTTAATAATTTTTAAATCATTTCTTACAGGCCACAGAAGCTTAAAGCTTAGAATTCAACTTTCAAGAAATATTTTTCATTATTTTTGCTGCTTTAGAAAGCAATTTGCTTTTGCTGTAGATTTTCTTGAAGAAATAAATACACCAGCATTTTTTTTTCTTGAGAGATGCGAACTGATTTAAGAAATTCTGATGATTTCTTGAGCCGGCGCCCTTAAAGAAATATCTGCCAATCTTGTGAGTTGTTTAATTCGATTAGTGCAGGTTTTTTTCACGAGGAGCAGGAAACCACAGAGCATATTATAAACATCCTCTATTGACCTCTTTGCTAATTCAAAAAAATTTGTTGTCCTTTCGTTGGCTAGGCTCTATAAAAGCGAAGATGTGGAAGCTTGTACCTTGGGAAGCGAAAAATAAATTGCAAACTGATGCTGCTAGTTATATTTTTCCAGTTGCTAATCCAATAGTCCTACTTTTAAAGACGCTCCATTTGTTGGTAAGCTATGCATTAAATTATATTAAAGAGTAAAATTTTACCCATCCAGATTTTAAAATTTCCTCAACGGAACTCATGCTCCTCCACAATATTGAGTTTGCCGAAATGCTTTTGTGCCAGAAGACCGCAGCACTGTTTGGCACTCGCTTTATCTTTGTCAGCAGGCAACCACAATATATTACATACTCCCCATAGATGAAAACAATGCCTACAGACTCACTGAATAGCTTACGCGGACAGATTTTCCTCTATTCAACGCGCCAAGCGCACTCATGCGTATCATACGAGTATGTGTGAATGTCGTACTCTATGCCTCGTCTAGCATCACTTCGTCGAATTGGTCCCGTAAAACTTCGCTTTATTCCTTCCTAATTAATATTAATTGGTAATGCTGTTGTTGTTGTCACTGCTGTTTTGTGAAAAGTCGTACTCTTCATTACCACACATGCACACATTGCGAGCATAGAAAATAGTCGTGCGCACACAAGCGCATTGAACTTTGGCTCAGTTATACTAGGCCTCTTTTGTTTCATATGCCATACAGTCACATCCTTCGGTTGATGGGCATCCTAATGAGCGGTTCCGTTGTAGTGTAATATGTACACAAGCGTGTAAGTGGATATGGGCGTTATATGTATGTATGTAGGTGTCGTTGTGTGGGTTAGAGAAATCTTTTCATTGCGCTTAACTATAACATTTCAGTTGCATACATTCTCATTTGTGCGTACATGCATACCTACATATTTACAAGGGAGGGTTTTTAACAATTGAGCCATGCAATGTTTAGAAATTTACCTAAATTAACAACTAAAGACTCGAAATTGATGTTAATTTAGTTGTAAATAATATTTAAGCTGTAATTAGCATAGAAATTTGTGCATGTCGTAGATATATCATATATAGTACGTATGTACATTAGGGTGCCCCAGAACATGAGAAATTCCTTATGCATACCCCACTAAACTTGTTCTTTTCGCCCTAGATGGTTTTCGCTAAGTGTATCTTGACCTATTATTTACTTATTAGCTATTTTGGGGTAGAGTCTGAATAATTAAGAGTTACGCAGAACAGAGGATTCGGAACCGGGTTCTTTAGAGAACCGACCGGGTCGGTTCTTGTAAAAACCGAATAACGATAATAATGGAACCGAAATTAGAATCCAAAAGGACCGAAAAACGGTTCCGAAAGTGCCAAAACTCGACTCTAACGGAACTCAAAAACGGTTTTGGAAGAACCGCAACTCCTTTCCAAAAGAACAGAAAAACGGTTTCAGAAGAAGCGCAACTCGTTTCGAAAAGAACAAAGAAACGGTTCCGGAAGAACCGAAACTCGATTCCAAAAAAAACTGAAAAGCAGTTACGGAAGAACCGAAACTCGGTTTCAAAGGAATTGAAAAACGGTTCCGGAATAACCGAAACTCGTTTCGAAAATAACTGAAAATGCTTCCGGATGAACCGAGACTCGAACTAGAAGAACCGGAAAATTATTCCAGAATAACCGAAAAATAAGCAAAATGAACTGAAAAGACATTCCGAAAAAGGCGAAAACGCATCTTACACAAACGAAAATCAGCCACGAAGCGTACATTGAACTGTAGGCACAAAATTGATTGTTGTGCAATAAAAACTATATGAAGTTATCTGCCGAAATTCGCATTAGATATTTATTATAGTGTTCTAAGTTAACTTACGTAATATGGAGTTCCGACATTTATTTATGTATTCGAATTTGATGTTATCCTAGTTTTTTTTATGTTTTTAAATGGAAATATTACTTCGTTTTAAGTAAAATACTAAAGTGCGTTTTTAAATTTAATTTTATGCACATATTTTATTTTTATAAAACTTTTGGTCACAAATATCAACTAAGGAATATATGTAATATAATTATTTATTGTCTTTATAAAAAAAAATAAAAAATTTTATTTTATGAAAAAAATTTATAAAATCTTTTGTTGAGCTATTTTTATAGGAACTATTTCCATTATCACTTTTTTGGGAACCGGAACCGGTCCAAATTTACGATCCTATTTGGAACCGAACTCGACAGAATCAGACCTTTTTTGTCCTTCAGTTACTCCGCTTTCTCAGTGCAGCTGAAACTCGTCATCTGCAACGGCGGTGGTAGAACTCCATTGAAAGCTTGATGCCAATCTGTATAACGTTCGGTTCAGTGCTTGCGCGATGGAGGTCTAGATATCATCCATAATTTCGCAGAAAGCATATAACTAACTACATATATACCCTGACCGGTAGCATTAACGCCTAGCTATGAGATGGTGTTCAGGCAACTTGAGAAGGCATTTACTGCTGCTGGCGAACGAATTGAATGCCTTATTAAAGCTTTGTACTTAAACTACTAACAAATGCGAGAAGGGACAGAGAGGTAGACATTTACTTTCCAGAACAGGTAATCAATGTCATGCAGTAGCAAAAGAGAGCAATATTCGGCGTAGGAGATCAGTGAAACTCCTTCTGGTGGCTGAGGAAGCAAGGAAGAGCGAAACAAAGCTGCTAGTGTTCACACTGAAAGAAGCGGAGCTTTTTGCATGAAATCACCCGTAAAGATTTTAATAAAACCTGCTTTCAATGAAAATCGACTGAAATATTGGTTCAATGTGCTTCAGTTAATTTCTCTAAAATACATTGTTATTTAATTATTTAGAATTTTTGTATGCATCAGCGTCATGAAGATGAATAATTGAACAAAATTTCTTGGACACCCTCATGTATATACATATATGCATAGGAAAATGTGCTTGCACATATTTGTTTGTGTAAGTAATGTACAAATTATAGAAATAACTTACGTATTAAAGTGCTTAAGAGGTTTGTTGCATTAACTACTAGGTAAGTTCTATATAAATTTGCTTAATAAACAGAAAGAGAAATTTTCCATTTACTTGAATGCAAATCATAAGGAAATATACTGAAAGTATCGAAAACATAGGTGTAATTCTTGTTAAAGTTGCCTCAGAATTAGTACGTAACTGACATATACTGAGAATATACTAAAGTACATTATTTGGAGGTCATCGTTGATATTTTCTATTTGCATCATGCATGGCTTGCCAGTTAAAAGTCTATGGAAAACTACATCCGTGTGAAAGAATAGTGTAACGGCTGCAAGCTGAAATGCGTTTGATTTACATGAAATTTTTACATAACGTATCGCACAGCAATGCTTTAAATTTCAGAAAACAGCAACTTCTTGAAATTTATTCTGCAAATGGTCGCAAAATCTCAATTTGGTATGTCCAATGCATTAAGGATCTTTCTCTGCTACCACCAGGTGGTGAGTCAACAAGTCTGGAGCGATTATCAGAACCTGGAAACGTACATGGCGTATGAGCAACATTATCATCTCGTCTGGGTAACTCATTGGACATGTACGTGTGTTCGATATAAAATTTTCCATGATAAATGGTAGACCGAATATAGATCTGTCATTTTTTATTTTTGAAAACTGATTTCAGATTCATAGTCCTGGATAGCATATCAAGATTTTGTATGACAACAATGAAAATAAATTAGCTGAATTAATTGTTTTTTTTTTTTGTTTTATTTTCGTTAAATTAAAAATAAAAGAAATCTACTTTGTCGTTAACTAATAATTTTAATAACTATTGGTTTTCGAGTCGGATCTCAATGCATTATCGGTCGAAAAACGACGTTTTCATTAATTAGAGAGAGAGAGGAAAAAGAAAACCTGACCCCGACCCGATAGTTTTTATTCGAAAAAATATTGCGAACATTTCAAAAAACGAACATATTTTCATGTAAGCTTGTTGGGTGGATTGGGGATGCGTTTTGTCATAGGAAAAAATTGCTACATATACACCCAATAAAAAAAATTCTCTTAATTGAAGAAAAACAGCAATCAAAATGAAGAAAAATGGGAATGAAACAGCACTAAAGGAGTTTTATCCTCTTTTCATGCCCAACATTGTTTCAAAATGATAGATTAAATCCACGGTCCCATATTTTCCTGTACGTTTTTACACATTCCGAAGAAAAATTACGCATTCAGGAGAATTTTTTACTCATTCGGAAGAATTTTCTACCTTAAAGTAAGGAAAGTTTTTCTTTGATCCAGAGATGGATTTTTGGTTCAGTGTAGAGTCGCGACATTTTGACAGTTTTAGCTATTTTGGTTTTTTTTGTTAAGTGTTTATTGTTTTTAATTGTTCATTATCTAACAGAAACCACATAAATCTCAATTTCTAACAAAATTTCAAGCGTACTTTGTATGTGCCAAATGCAAGGCAGCGCCAAAAAAAAATTACCAAAATTCAACGGTAAGTCCGTGCTACATCGAACTTGCACTTAGTTATACTAAAATTTAATGGGCTAGAAAACTGCATAGATAATCAATTTTTTTTTCTAAAGGATTTTGTTTAAAATTTTTTTAATTTTGATGGGACTGTATCAAATTTCAAATTTTGATAATACGCAAAAAACGCCGAAATACCTAAACTTAATTTTGAGTCCTAGATTGCGAATCTGTATTCTGTTTTTCTAGATCAGGTCATTTTCCCAAGTTATTTTAATTTTTATGGAAAAAATTAAACTTTATAATAAAAACTTGTCAAAATGTCGTTACTCTATAAATTTGTCTGACACTATTTATACATATGTACATGTAGTGAGGTTGCATTTTTAAAGTAAAATTACGAAAAGTTGATTTTGCCTTTTTGTAATTTATGTCGTATTTTCAAAATCGTTTTCAATGATTCTAATACATAGTGCTTAAAATACTTTTGAAATGGACAAAAATTAACTAAATTTAGGAATTAAAAAAAAAAATTCAGTCATTCCAGCATTGCATGGTACTTATTAACCGATTTCCAAAAAAGGAGGAGGATTTTTTTTATATATGTTACCGCATAACTTTGGACCACGTCAACCGATTGCGATAGTTATTTTTACATCGGAAAGGTAGTGTCTCAGAGGTGGTTCCATACTAATCTCGCTTAGATCCGATCACTTGATCATGAAATGTATATATATATAATTTTTTTATGAGAATTGAAGTCGGTTGGGTTTTTTGCTTAAAAATTACTTGTTAAATAATGTCAAACCTTATTTTCCCCGAAGCGATAAATTTTACGAATTTCCTATTCTATAAATATTTTCTAACGATTTCTATTGAAAAGCTTTACATTTTTTTCGATATTTCGATGCAAGAAAAAAACGGTCATTAAGCTTTGCGACAAAAGTTTGTTTAGAGTTTTTTCATAAAAAAATGCTTGCTTAAGGAAGTGTCACACGATTGGGCCTTTAACCAAAATTTGATGCGAATCGTATCCCAATCGGGAGAAAGCTCAAATATTTTTGTGTTTTATCCCAATCATGACCAACAATTTGTACAAATTGTTCAATAGAAATTCGGTGTATTGTACCAATCGTGTGACAACAAAAAAATTTTCGCAACATTTTTTTAAATTTGTACCAATAGTCCAATATAAAAAATGTGCAAATCTGCATAAATGTGCCAATCGTGTGACTTTTATCTTTCGGAAGGCTGTGGTGAGTTGAAAGACAGCTGCCAGAATTGCCCTGTTGTAGTCAACTGTTACCAGGTTTTGGTGTGCGTTTTTGTAGCTACTCGACATATCCATCCCTCACTTTAAATCTCATTCTTCTATGTTAAGTATTTATGTTCATTTATTTTTTAATTTTGCCTACACTTCATATGCATTGTACGGGTATGTAACCTTTCGCAGGCCATTAAACTGCTTGTTGACAACCTGTAAACTAAAGCAGAGATCCTTGGAGGCCTAAGTTGTAAGGATAATGCGTGAAACCTCAAGTGTTTAGGCAAATACAATACAAGTACGTGCTTTTAAGTTGATGAATGTAATACAAAATTTCAATAAAACTATTACATACAAATGAACATACATGTATATATATGTATGAACATTAGACTGCATCACCAAAAAAAGTTGCGGGTTTTCCGCTGGGATTACAAAATTCATTATATTTTAAGACGTCCACCAAAATATTTCGGAAAAATATTAAGATTTAAGCGAGCTGGACCGACTTGAAAATACGTCCAAAAATGGAGTTTTTTATGAATATAAATAGTTTCTTAAAAAAGTTTCGGAAAGAAGTCCTCTCAGATGACAAAACAGATTACATACAAATATTTAAAAATCTTTCCAACGGAATCGGTCCAGCTCGCTTAAATCTTAATATCCTTCCGAAATGTTTTGGTGGACGTCTTAAAATATAATAGATTTTATAATTCCAACGGAAAAAGAGCACCCAGTTTTATTTTTTTTTTGTATGAGGAGTGACGCAGTCTAATGTACATATTTATATTCCGATATCAATGGGCACATGCATACATTGTGTTTTTGTAACATCTACACCAACCAGCCTCCTACATTCAAATCGGATATGTTGAATAGAATTTGAAAGACTTACAGAAAATGCTTGAAATAGGTATATTGCCCAGATAATAAAAGGAAACTCGCTTTGAATGCTAGCGAAGGAAACGCCATGACAAATCAGGCAACAGTGAGAGTGCGAATCGAATTAAGTTGTAGAAAAGTGTGTCGAAGACAACGGTGAACGCACATAAATAAGAAATCAACTTCGACGACTTCGAGCAATTTTATATGCATTAGGTTGTGTGAATAAGCGTGGGATAAAAAAACGAAAAACGTGCAAAATGTGTTGACATATGTATTTGTTGTGCGTCAGGCTTTACACTGCTCATCAGCACAAGCAGTAGTAGAACACAAAACAATTCCTTTTGCTCGTATTGCTGTAAAAATCATAAAGGATGCTGGTTAGGGGCACGCGTTTGACAAATCCGTTTCCGTGCTCTATTGGATGGCGGCGAAGGCAAAAGGTGTGTGAGACATACTTACACCTACCCCTATTAACGTATTTTGGTTAAGATGTGACGTGAGTACGGCAAATGGAAAGTGTCATATTGTTTGACAGTTGAAGACGACTTTGTTGCCATACATATTAGGTATGAAGAAGAATACGTAAATAAAACAAAAAGTCACATATTTAAATACATATGTGTGTGCACTAGGGATGTTCATTTTTCAGCTTTTTCCGATCCCGGGATTTTCGGGATGGCAATGTCACAATCCGAGATTCCGGGATTAGGCCCGGGATTTAGATATTCATTACTTTTCAACCACTTGAATCGGNCGGAAAAATTTCTTCTATATTGTTTGAGAAGCTCTCCTACCATGAAATAAATAATAAATAAATGGGTTTGAAACCCACTTTTTTATTTAAAGCGGTGCTTTTATTTTTTCTCTCTGACCGCGGGATTTATTTTGAAGGACTTTGTCATTTCAAAGATATGATTAATTTCAAAAATTGTTAAAAAAATATTGTTTAAAAAATAAAGTATGGGTAACAAATGCAATAGGAAATTTCTTTAGAATTAAAATAAATTAAAATTTTTTGGATTCACAAGGATGAATAGGTAATTTTTAAGCTGACAAAGTTAGAAGAACGAAATTTGAAGATGTTAACGAGTTAATATAAGCTCTTAACATATAATTTTTTCAAAAACAAATGAATGGTCGCCGCGAATAACCTTGTAGGCGACATAATTATAAGTTTTCAGGAATGGAAAAAACGTTTTTGAGAACGCACAAAAAGTAATTTGACTTAGTTTTCCATTTTTCGGTGCAGCAGTCTCCAAGAAACTTGCCCATGAATTAAAATATATATCCTTATATATCTTTCAAGTCAAAAAAAGATTTACAAATTTGTAATGATGGAAAAAGGTTTTATAACCAAATCCCAATGGATGATAACACGTCTTTCCAGTAAGCCTAGCATCTTTTCTGGTGGCGCTTACAACCTTTTTCGACAAATTAATGTAATAAATATAACAATAAGGTTTCTTTGATTGTTCAGCATAGGTCATTTGATAAAAATTGGCGAAATGCTTTTGAATAGGGAGAGAACAAGCGCAGTTGAAAATTTGGGGAATAAAAAACCAAAATTAATATTAAACAGCTCCTTCACTTACAACGTTTTTCCACATTACCGTTTCTGGTAATT
>NW_016171992.1:0-13651 GCF_001687245.7 Rhagoletis zephyria | reverse complement strand
ATTGAGTATGTAGCAAAGTACGCTGGTATTGATAAAGATAAGATGTCTTTTTGAAATAAAAAAGCAATCTATCTCAAATCGTCGCAAAATTAAAGTCTACTATCAAAATACGTCTGGAACCAAATCTGAATCCGTCCGCATTTTAAGCTCGCAATTGCTGCAAAAGAAATAAAAAAGCAATCTATCTCAAATAGTCGCAAAATTTAAGTCTAAGCATTTTAAGCTCGCAATTGGAGTACGACTGCTTCGCATTAACTGAATATTGGCTCAATTCAAACTTTTTTGATGCAGAATTCTTTGATCCGGCCCTGTTTGACGTCTTCAGCAAGGACAGAGATTACGCTGAGGCCGGTGTAAGTAGGGGGGGTGGTGTATTAATAGCTACCCGTCGCCATCTTCGGGCTGCTTTCTCTCCGCTCCTCTATGAAAATTCTATCTTGGACCAGATATGTGTAAAGCTACAGGGCGCATGTGGTGTGCTATACATTTGTGTGTCATACATTCCACCGTGCAGCTCTGATTATTTGTATAAGGCCCATGTTGACAACGTTCTTGAACTTCAAGCGAAAATAGGTGATAGTCAACTCTGCGTTCTAGGCGATTTTAACTTAAACAATATCTCCTGGAGCTATTTAGATAATAATAATTTTCTTACTCCATTTAACGTTAATAGTATTTTGGAATCATATTTTATTGATAATCTGCTATGCATTGAATTATGTCAAGTCAATGGTTTTTTTAACGAATTAGGCCGAATTTTGGATTTGATTTTTGTTAGCTATAATATTAACTTTAAGCTTTCGAATGCATCTAGTTACATCTCTCCTCCAAATCAGCACCATACTCCATTAGTGTTGGAAATTGAATTTTTTGAGTTACCTAGTGGCACTCTCTATGTGATTTTACTGAGTTGAATAATAATTTATTGGTTTTAGATTGGTCTCAGCTGTTTGAGAAGAAGGATTTAACTAGTTGTTTCAATATTTTTAAGTCCAACGTTTACGATGTTTGTCTAAAAAATATTTCACAATTATACTCTAAAACTTTTAAGCTCCCTTGGTTCTCTAAAGAGCTCAAACGTCTAAGGAATTTGAAGAACAAGCTTTACAAAAAGTTCAAACGCTCAAACGACGCTAATCTGCGCGAACGTTATGTTCTTTATAGAGCTAAATTTAACAAGCTGAATAAATCTTCATATAGAAATTACATACACAATGTTGAAAGTAACATAAAAAGAAATCCTAAGTTTTTCTGGAGTTACATAAAGTCGAAAAAGAATTGCTCAAATATTCCCGCTTCAGTTCAACTAGATGGTGTTCCAGCTAACTCTATTTTGGATGCTGTCAATATTTTTGCTGACTTTTTCTCGTCCAATTTTATTTTAGATAACCTTTCTTTAGACTCAAATAATTCTCTCAACTTCGGTAACTTATTTTTGTCTTATGAGGATATTATTAATGGCATAACTTATTTAAAGTATTCCACTAATACTGACGCCGATGGCCTCTCAGTTATCTTGTTAAAAAGCTGCCCCTTTCTTATCGAGCCTTTGAGACAANAAGTATTCCACTAATACTGACGCCGATGGCCTCTCAGTTATCTTGTTAAAAAGCTGCCCCTCTCTTATCGAGCCTTTGAGACATATATTTAATATGTCATTGGCTGATGGGATGTTTCTCGACGACTGGAAACTGGCTTTCATTACGCCGATTCTCAAAAGTGGTAATAAAAATGATATAGCGAACTATAGGCCGATTTCCAAGCTCACTTCTGTCTCTAAGCTGTTCGAATGTATCGTGAAAGACAAAATATACTGTGCTACTAAGCACGTGTCATAACACGTCCTAATCAACATGGATTTATCCCGGGCAGATCAACGGTAACTAACTTAGCGGTATTTACGGATGACTGTTTTGCAACCTTTCAAAAGGGATTCCAAATTGATGCCGTCTACACGGATTTCTCTAAGGCCTTCGATAGGGTATCTCACCGTATATTGATAGCGAAACTGGCGAGACTAGGCTTCCACTCTGCTTTCTTGAAATGGATTATATCGTATCTAAGTAACAGGCGCTGTGTTGTCGTAATTGAAAATGTATCTTCCCGTTCGTTCATTGCTTCCTCAGGTGTTCTCTAAGGTAGTATCTTGGGTCCTTTATTATTTGTGCTCTTTATTAATGATATTTCCTCTTGTTTCTCTAAATGTAACTTCTTGCTGTATGCTGATGACCTGAAGATTTATTATGAAATTAGTTGCCTGCAAGATTCACTAACTCTCCAAGCTGAGCTCGACAACTTATACTATTGGTGTATGCGTTATTGTCTATTCCTTAATATTAGTAAATGTCATTATACCTCCTATGCTAAGTTATTAAGACTGGTACCTACTTCCTACTGTATCTCAAATGTGCCGCTGAAGTCAGTTTGTGAATTTAAGGACTTGGGGGTCTATTTTGATACCAAGCTTAGCTTTACCACTCACATCAATTTTATTATTTCTAAATCGTTCGCGATGTTGGCATTTGTTCGTCGTAATTGATCTACGTTTTCCGATCCTTATACTTTCAAACTTTTGTATACGTCTTTTGTTCGTTCCAGGCTGGAATACGAGGTGTTTATTTGGAGACCATACCATTCTATTTATATCAACAGATTAGAATCTGTTCAAAGGGTTTTTGCTCGGTTTGCTTTTCGCTCGCTAAGATTTACTGAACCTCTCCCGTCTTACCGTTCTCGCTGTCTATTAATCAACCTTATGGCCTTAGATGCCAGGCGTACTCTTTTATCGATGTGTTTCGTATTTGACATCATCTCAGGCTCTACTGATTGTCCATTCCTTCTTATGAGAATTGGTTTAATGTTCCCCCACGTATTCTTCGTTGCAATGAATTATTTTATGTTGGCTTAGGAAAAACCGTTTATGGTATGAACACCCCTTCATGGAGGGTGCTATGTAAATTCAATGCTTATTCTTCTTCCTTATAGTTTGATTTCTCTTCTTCCAAGCTTAATTTTAAGAATATACTTGTAAGGCATTTGTTATGAAAACCATGATATATATACTTATATTTTTTTTCTTTTTTGCGTTATCCTGTAAATGCGTAAATTTGTAATATAGTCTGTAAACACATTGTTTATTGATTAATAAATGAAATGAAAAGTCGCTATAATATTCATTGTACATATTTATACAAGTTTAAAAGTCTCCATTTTCTGATGAACCTAGAAAACTGCAAGAAAACGTGGTAGTTTCGGTGCCTAGTGGAAGACTTCGTAAAAAGGAAGTAGAACAATCTTCATGGAAGAGAAAACGTGAAAAGCTAAAAAAGCTAGCTATATAAAAGTTACTGTTTCAAACTCGCTATGTTAATGTTTTATATATAAAATTTGCAAAAACTACGACACTGCGATATTGTTTTCTAATGTTATTAGGCTCTTATTTATCCAAATATTCAGATAATAAAAAAAGATACAATTTGGATTTTACTTGTTGTTGTAGACGATCTTTTTAATTTATGGCTTACTAATATAAAATCACATAACGCTGTTTGCCAGTGGACTACTCAAATATGCTTGGTAAAATATACGTTAACGCGATTAGTATACAATTTTTAGAGCAGTGTTACTGATACTTGTGATGCTGGTCTCCATTTTCTTGCCATCCATTATCTATGGCTGCACGACATTTAGAACGCATTGACTTGTTGAAGCTTCAAAATCAGCCTCATCCTCATGCAGTTATCAATCAGTTATCGACACTGCTTATATGTTGATAAGTAAAGAGCTCCCGCCGTTTATTTTAAAATATCGGATAAATTGCGAAACAAAGGCAGCACACTTGGGGAAAATATGTATATTTTGAGGCTTTTCTGTTTTCAAGAACTACGGAGGACAGACCTTTGAATAACAGTAAAGTTCTGCAAAAAACAGGACGGATGATCACCGTATAAATGATGCACCGTGCATTGAATTTATACGTTATCAGATTTAAATAAATAGTATACGGATTGGCGTCATATTCTGCTCTTTTCCGGCAACACAGAAATGAGATTTCTGCGTAGTAAGGGTTGTAAACCCTGAGCGCGGTCGAAGGCCGCCTACACAGAAAGGTGTTCTCTGCAAAATATGTATAGCCCCTTTTCTTCGGCAACACAGAAAAGAGAATTCTACTTAGTGAGGGTTATAATCCCTAAGGGCGGCCGAAGGCCGCATACGCAGATAGGTGTTCTCTGCAAAAGGTATTCAGCCCATCTTCTTCGGTAAAACAGAAAGGAGAATTCTACTTAGTGGGGCTTATAATCCCTAAGCGCGGCCGAAGGCCGCCTAAGCAGGAAGTTGTTTTCTGCAATAAGTGTTCAGCCCCTCTTCTTCGGCAATACAGAAAGGAGAATTGTAGTTAGTGAAAGTTATAATCCTACGTACAAGCCTTAAAAATGTGTTTTAGTATTTTATGGGGGAATATGACCCCCATACCCTATTTATTTAAATCTTAGCAAAAGAATATTATAGTATTTTCCTTTTAATCGTATTTTCTTCTGGTCCAACTTTCCACGCTTGGAGTTTAGATGTGGAAACACACTCCTGATGTCATTTGCATGGACTTTCATAATAATTTATCAACAATCAGTTTCTCATATAAAATCTGTAACATTCTAAAAATATTTAGGGGATTCCCTTAAACTCGTGATGACTTAAACGGTTTAATACTATGTCTCCATTGTGAGATTTAATGAAGATTTAGCCCTCTGACGAGATTTGACGTTAAATCTTTTGAGATTTATCATATAAAATTAAATCTCGAAAGGCAGTAGATTTAAGTTAAATCTTCGTCAAATCTTCAATAATATTGATCAATACGTACAATTTGTTGGATGTGGCAACCACAAATTCACATGCCATAAGTCAAATGACATTTGTGTTTTCAATATACAGTTGAGGACATTGAAATCTAGCCTATCATAAAAACATGAACTTTCGTATTTTTAGGGATTTTTATATTTTTTTGTTAGTTTGGGAGGAAATTTAGTAATACATATTTACATAACTTTGGTTGTAATAAATTAAGAAAATATTATTTTAAAAACTAAAAATTTAGAAGAAATGTTTTATAGTAATATCATGCAGAGTCTTCTCCGCTTTCTATAAGTCATTTACGCGCTGCGACAAAAAATTTATAAATTTCGGTAATGGTTCTGCTTCGATAACATTGCACCGAACATCCTCTAGAACTCAGTTCGTATTCATGATATGCCAAAGGCCCACGATTGGATTTTCGGTTCCCTCCTATGAATAAGAGAGTTCTACAAAAATTTTTCTTTCCGCAAATGTTTTTTACCGTTTTGATAATTTTTCTTAAATTCGGGAAAATGATTCGGAATATGGTACCATTCTTTACACTTTCCAAACTATATATTATACATACATATTTACCACGAATAAGAAGCCAATAATATTCAGAATTCATATAATGAAATTCCGCTTGGTACCTTCCTTTTATCTGTCTGTATATCAATGTCCGCAACTGTATTTGTAAAATCATACATAAGCAAACGTCAAATATTTAAAAATGTGAACGTCAAACATATCTCGTAACGGTAATGGAGACGGTTGTGATTTAGCAACTGGATTTATTAAATCTTAATGGATAAATCTCTCAATGGAGACATAGTATAAAACTCGTAAGTTTACGAGGCTTTTATGGGGTACGCCAGACAGATCATTTCATTTTTCATTCATTTCATTTTTCTAATGCATACAGATTAACACAGTATTCTAAATTCATGTTGCATTCAATAAGTACATCAATGCTGCATTAGAAAAGTTGATGGCATTATTTATATTACAAAGTAAAATAGTTTTAAATGCCAATTTCAACGAATAGTAGTATACATTTTGTGGGGTGAACATTGAAAAATAAAAGTAAACAAATATTGTAATAAAGTTAGAAAAAATCAATACAAAGAGTCGATACAAATCCAACAGACTCCAAAGAGAGAGAGAGAAAAAAAACTATATTTAAATTACATACATTATTTTATGATATGCTCAGATTACAATATAAACCTCAGCAAGGCTTCAATTTCACAGTGGTTTAAGTTGAACAGGTGAACTTTAACATTTTTTTTTAATAAATTGAGATTTCTTATGACCTGTACAGAAGCAGGAAGTGAGTTGAGCAATTTACAAGAGGCATATATATAAAAATATCTAAAGTGAGACGTACGAGTAGGCGGAACGTGAACAATTGGAAGCAAGTTCCTGCGCAGGCTATAAATTTCTGACGGAAGACTTTTCAAGTACATATCCAGATTTGATGAAAAAAAGTTTTAAAACTTTGAAACAGTATAAATGTCGCACCGGCAATATATTAAGCATTCTAAAAAACTGCATAGAGTGAGTTTTACGATTTGCGTTACAGATACGTCTAATTATGCACTTTTTAATTGTAATGATGGAGGACAATTTACTAGCCGAAGCACCACCCCATCAGTTTGGGGATTCTTTGGCAACGAGGCTAAAGTACATAAGCTTAGTTTTACTACTTACAGACAGTTTATGCAATGCAAGCCAGATTCTCAGTAGATGTATGTCGTGATTAAAGTCACATATTGCTTCAAAGTAGGTCGAAGTACAATAAGCAATGGCAAGGTCATCAGCGAAAGCAGTTACTTTGCCTTTCAGTGGCAAAGAAAAAATTTAATTGATATAAATCAAAAATAGTATTGGACCAAGAACTGAACCTTGGGGTACGCCCAGATGAACAGGCTCTAAACTACTGTAGCTATTTGCCACTCTGACTTTTTGTTCTCTGTTCGAGAGATAGGATTTAAACCACTTATGCATAAACCCTCTGAAACCAGCGCTAAATAGCTTATTTAAAAGTATATCTCTATCTACCATTAGGTACACGATTTCGAACCGAAAGTATCGATATGGTACTCATTTAAAGTATCGCTTTAAAAATATCGGGTACCCATTAATATCGGAATAAAAAGACTCGATATTCCAAATATCGATACCATAAACCAAAAAATTTATCTGAATATAGGTCTCGCATATAGCCCGCTGGGGTGTAGTGGTTACAAGTGCGCAAACCTTGAAAAAGAAAAACAGCTTCCCATAAAGTACAATCGCCGTTCAGAGTCGACATAAAACTGTAGGCACCCCCTTTGTGCCACAACATTAAGGCCCACGCGACAAATCGGAGAAGAAGTTCGGCCAAACACTAACATATTGTGTAAGCGCCGGACTTTATTATTATTACAACACGTAGAGATTGAGGTGTTGACTTAAACACCGAGTTCGCGGGTTCAAATCCCACCACATGCAATCCTAACCATAGTACAAATTTCTGCACTTTAAAGCCCAATTTATATCGGGAAGAATTGTTACATGCCAACCTTATATGCGTGCGTAAAAAGCTAACTCAAATTCCAAGATTTGTCTTGCGTGACATCGATTCGATGTTTATGCTCAATTGGCATTTTGGCGCGACTATGAATTCAAATTTTTCTCGGCAAACTTCTGTAATTTTGACAGAAATGCAACTCTGAGAAATCACGCACGCAAATTGATTCGGGCTTATCAAATGAGAAAAACTTGCATGCANAAAAATAGTATTGGACCAAGAACTGAACCTTGGGGTACGCCCAGATGAACAGGCTCTAAACTACTGTAGCTATTTGCCACTCTGACTTTTTGTTCTCTGTTCGAGAGATAGGATTTAAACCACTTATGCATAAACCCTCTGAAACCAGCGCTAAATAGCTTATTTAAAAGTATATCTCTATCTACCATTAGGTACACGATTTCGAACCGAAAGTATCGATATGGTACTCATTTAAAGTATCGCTTTAAAAATATCGGGTACCCATTAATATCGGAATAAAAAGACTCGATATTCCAAATATCGATACCAAAAACCAAAAAATTTATCTGAATATAGGTCTCGCATATAGCCCGCTGGGGTGTAGTGGTTACAAGTGCGCAAACCTTGAAAAAGAAAAACAGCTTCCCATAAAGTACAATCGCCGTTCAGAGTCGACATAAAACTGTAGGCACCCCCTTTGTGCCACAACATTAAGGCCCACGCGACAAATCGGAGAAGAAGTTCGGCCAAACACTAACATATTGTGTAAGCGCCGGACTTTATTATTATTACAACACGTAGAGATTGAGGTGTTGACTTAAACACCGAGTTCGCGGGTTCAAATCCCACCACATGCAATCCTAACCATAGTACAAATTTCTGCACTTTAAAGCCCAATTTATATCGGGAAGAATTGTTACATGCCAACCTTATATGCGTGCGTAAAAAGCTAACTCAAATTCCAAGATTTGTCTTGCGTGACATCGATTCGATGTTTATGCTCAATTGGCATTTTGGCGCGACTATGAATTCAAATTTTTCTCGGCAAACTTCTGTAATTTTGACAGAAATGCAACTCTGAGAAATCACGCACGCAAATTGATTCGGGCTTATCAAATGAGAAAAACTTGCATGCATGCGTAGAAAAACTCTCGCCGGTCATATTAGGTTGAGCTTTTAATACCATTATCTTCACTGAGAAAAAAAGGGCGTTGTAAGAATNAAAGTCATTATAAACAATCTATGAAATTGAAAATGAAAAGCGTGGGGCGCATGTAATACACTTGAATTGATATGAAAAGTAATATATGTATGTATGTATGTGGGTATATGAATAACGACCGCTTAAAATCGATTTCAAAGTTCTACTTTCGCTGTAGAAATTTTAGGTCTACGTTATGTAGTTTGACTATTGTCAACTAAATCGAATGCTTTGTAAGTGAAGTGACTTGTGGACCACTTGAGGTATAGGTGGGCCAGTTGGTAACCACTTTGGAACCAGTTGGTAACTAGTTCGTGGGACCAGTTTGGGACTAGTCCGGGAACCAGTTCGGAACTAGTTTGGGCCTAGTCCGAAACTACTTACCTTCGGACCAGTTGGGGACCAGTTGGTCTTTTTAAGCTCCTGTGGCCGTTTTAAGGGTAATTCTTGGGCTCCTGCACTGCCGCTCGGGGTTTCTGCCTTCTACGGTGGTAATTTTGGGCCGGGTTGCCTGTTTTGGCGGATTGTTGTGCTGTGTGCCGCGTATTACGTGTACCGGGTACCACTTTCTCGAGCGAATTGCTCTGGGGAACCTGTTGTGTGAGTTGCTGGCTTTTTGGCTAGACTTTGAGGAGGGTTTATACACGCATATCGGCGGAAATAGACGACACGCCATTTCTTTAAATAAAATTAATTGGTGCTCGTTTGTATGTACATACATATGTAAATGCATGTGTGTGCACCTTTCTATTAATATCGTTGAATTATTTTAATATCTATTGCAAAATTTTATTCAGACAGGACTAAAAAGTAGAAAATAAATAATATAAAAAAAACTTTTTAATATACAACGCTTTTATAAATGGACTAAAAAGTAGAAAATAATACTTCTCAGTCCCATAGAATTTGTTTTGATAACTTTTGATTTTGAAATTTTAGCAAAAGTCATTATAAACAATCTATGAAATTGAAAATGAAAAACGTGGAGCGCATGCGATACAAAGCATTCGATTTAATTGACAATAGTCAAACTACATAACGTAGACCTAAAATTTCTACAGCGAAAGTAGAACTTTGAAATCGATTTTAAGCGGTCGTTATTCATATACCCACATACATACATACATATATTACTTTTCATATCAATTCAAGTGTATTACATGCGCCCCACGCTTTTCATTTTCAATTTCATAGATTGTTTATAATGACTTTTGCTAAAATTTCAAAATCAAAAGTTATCAAAACAAATTCTATGGGACTGAGAAGTATTATTTTCTACTTTTTAGTCCATTTATAAAAGCGTTGTATATTAAAAAGTTTTTTTTATATTATTTTTTATTTGATTACCGTTTAAAAATGTTCGTATTTAAATCAACTGAAAAGTCTTAACCAAATGGATATTTCCATTATACATACACTACGTACATATAATGGAAATATTCAATTCAAATACGCCCGGATGCTTTTTCATATGTAATTAAAAAAGTATATGTATACAAAGCATGCACAGCGGTGACAACACATACAGATATGGTATGACATAATGCACTAATCGCGCGCTGTGACGTTGATTCAAACTCAACATTTGAAAACACCTTTATATGTATGGCTGTAGCTGAGTGTGCAAAGACGCTTGATACAATTGGTTGCGGCCAAGAGGGTCCGGGTTCAGTTACCATCAGACGGAACATAAAATTAATTTTTTTTCTTCTTAATTACGAAAAAGCATCTGCGCACTTCACAACCACATATTTTATAACGTATATACTAAAATTTAAAACGAGTTGGGTTGGTGCTCTTTCATATGCGTATTTTTTTTCAATTTAGCACGTTTTTTTTAATTCTAAAATTCTTTCCCCTCAGCGTTGGAATGTGAGTTTATTAGCGTTTTCTGCCTTGAGTTAGCGTTGTAAAATTTTCATGTTCTTTTCTCAGTCCTTTCGCAAGGCGTCGTGTTCTTTTCTCAGCAGGTTGCGCTCTGATCCGGCAAAAGTGCTGCCTTTTCAGCCCTCAAATAAACGTGAGTGTGAGAGTTGCACGGTTGATTTTTAATTTACGCTTGTAAAATTACAATTATTTTCCGTATCAGAAATAAGAGTTTGCTTTAAAATTACTAAAGACTTACAGGCCATGTGAATAATTCAGCTTTATTAAGTTCTATAAATAAATTGTGATGGAGTAGTATAATTTCTGTTTCATTCTCATATAAAAAACGCAACATTTTCTGAGGTTTCAGGGCAACGCAAAGTAAGAGTTCCCAGATAAAAGGGCAGAACTTTGGGTTGACTTTCCATTATGACCGTTGGTTAAAGGTGTGGTGGGCGAAGGGGGAGTAGGCGTGGCACCTCCAACCAACCTTTTTGGAGAGGGCATGAACCGCCATTGGCAAAAATCCAACCCCCGACCACCTAGGCCCCCTATGGTTCCCTAGGGACACCTTACAAAAATGGCCAAAAATCGTAATGTTCACTTGCGTTTTGCTGCTTTTCTCGCTTGAAAAACACTCATAATCACTATTATTTTACCAGAGTCTCATATGAACATTTTTTTTAGAATATTTTTTAATATTACTGCAATTTATGTATTAATTAAAAACGCTTTACAAAATTTCCGTGCCAACGATTAACCTGCAATAACGATTACAATCAATGAACTGTCAAACGCCCAGTGCGAAAGAGCTTAAAAGAAAACGAAAAAGCACCCAATCAACCAAACAGAAAAGACCTAAGCATGTAATTTTTTTGAAACCCGGTCCTTTTCTGTGGGAACACAGAAAGGATAATTCTACTTAGTGAGGGTTATAATGCCTAAGTGCGGCCGAAGGCCGCCTACGCAGAAAGGTTTTCTCTGCAAAAGGTGTTCTGCCACTCTTCGTCGGCGACACAGAAAGGAATATTCTACGTTGTGAGAGTTATAATCCCTAAGTGCGGCCGAAGGCCGCCTACGCAGAAAGGGTGTTCTGCCACTCTTCGTCGGCAACACAGAAAGGAGAATTCAACTTTGTGAGGATTATAATCCCTAAAGGCGGCCGAAGGCCGCCTACGCAGAAAGGTGTCCTCTGCAAAAGGTGTTCTGCCACTCTTCGTCGGCAACGTCGGGTTGAATTTTTTGTCGACGATAATTTGAATAAACAGGTTCATCAAATTTAAAAATTTCAAAACTTGAGCGATTTTAAAATGAAAAATTTAAGTAAATACTTGCAATGANGGTTGAATTTTTTGTCGACGATAATTTGAATAAACAGGTTCATCAAATTTAAAAATTTCAAAACTTGAGCGATTTTAAAATGAAAAATTTAAGTAAATACTTGCAATGATTTGAAACGTACTCGGAATGCAATTTCAACCGGAGTCGATATAGGAAATCCGACAGTTACTACGACAAAGAAATTGGAACGTATGTTGAAGAACTTAGAGGATCTTTTGTTTGCCCTTCTGAAAGAATTTTAAAAATTCTATACAAATTTCTTATGTTTGAAATGCAACCGTGGACACTAGCGTTCGTGCACAAAGTTTCTCTACTTGAGTGGGAATTTGGGAGCATGTTAACGCGTGTTAAGCAAACAGTGAAACAATTTGTTATTTTCTAAGTTTGCGAATAAAACTTCACACTTAAATTTAAGTCATTCATAATAAACATTTTATGAAAAAAATCCCCGGTACGGCCTTATTTAGAAAAAATATATTCGTTTAAAATAAATAATAAGCGAAATCGGCCCAATTTTATATAACCCTGCCTGTCATGAAAATTTTATTCACGATAAGGCTAGTAGCCATTTCCAACAGAGTTTGGATCGCTTAGTCAAAAATGGAAACATATATATTTGAATTTTAAGAAAGCAAGGTAAATAGCAAAATCGGCTAGAAACGGCTAATTTTTTTTACAAAACGGCTAATAAATCGGCTTCCGGCTAAACCGAAATTTCTCCGGCTGTTTTCTATCGCAAGCGGCAAAATCTAGCCGGAAAACGGCTAAAATGGCAACACCGCTCACCATTTTCCCCTGAAAATCAAACGATTTACAAACACATTCACAACTTTTTAGTCATCTCACCTACACACTTACAAATTTTTTGTTTCAACTGTCAAAAAAATTTCACCTCGTTAGAGCTGCGTACCCGATAAGAATTCGTACTCTAATCAGAATTCTATGCGTTAGAGCGAGCAAATTAGAAACATCGAAGCTTTAAGGGCAGTATACATACTGTGAAGAAATGTCACTTTGCGAAAACTTTGAAGGTAAGAATAGATATTTAACAATTTTATTTGATTATAAGGTAGTTTTTCTTTTAGATTGCAAAACATCAGCGACTTACCTACATTCTAAAGGTATATATTAAGATCTTATATATGTTTATAAATTTTAATTGATTTTTTGTTTGTTTACAGATTGGCATTCACCATCAGCACCTTCAATGCCAGCAACTTCATCGCCAGGAGCACCATCAGAAAACTGAGTTTATAAATGATTTAAAACTTTTACTATACATACATCAAAAGAAGGATAAACCGATTACCTTTGGCACCCTGAAATTGTGCATATGGAAACTGTGCATACGAAATAATGCATATGAAAAAACCCGAAATAATGCATACGAAAAAAACCGAAATAATGCATATATGCACAGTTTCGGTTGAAAACCGAAATAATGCATATGAAAAAAACCGAAATAATGCATATATGCACAGTTTCGGTTGAAACCGCAATAATGCATATTAGATAAACCGAAATTATGCATATGCACAGTTTCGGTTGAAAACCGAAATAATGCATATGAAAAACCCGAAGTAATGCATACATGCACAGTTTCGGTTCAAAACCGAAATAATGCATATGACAAAAACCGAAGTAATGCATACATGCACAGTTTCGACTCAAAACCGAAGTAATGCATATGACAAAAACCGAAATAGTGCATACATGAAACCGAACTTCTTTCTGAGTAGGCGGCCTTCGGCCGCGCTTAGGGATTATAACCCTTACTAAGTAGAATTCTCCTTTCTGTGTTGCCGGAAAAGAAGGGCGGAAGTATTTTTGCGCAGAACTTCTCTCTGCGTAGGCGGCCTTCGGCCGCGCTTAGG
>NW_016171991.1:4121-13651 GCF_001687245.7 Rhagoletis zephyria | reverse complement strand
TTTAAAAAAAAAGGTATCAAGCTCTTAAAAAATCACCCGTTATATGTGCTTTGTCCATTTCCCATTCCGTTGTGCGATACCTTGTTTATAAAGATGTGGTAGAATTTTAAATTTTCTTGATTTCTTCTTTAATTTAATGCAGACTTCCACGCACTCAATCTTGCAGATATGTATATTTATACATACATACATATGTATGTATGTACATATGTATACACAAACCCTGTAGGGAAACCCCGAACTGGTGAACCAAATTTATATGTAGTTCCGTACTAGATATTTATCGCCAAAAACGAACCAGTCCAATAGTAACTAGATCGCCCCCAGTTCAAAAGCAGCGATATGTGGTACTTAAAAAAAACAATTTTAGAAACCTATATTTAAAATGACGAATTCAGAACTGGTTCAAAACTATAGAAAAAGGGATGCAGAACGAACTAGATCTCCTATTACGAATTTTGAGCTAGTTCTGAACTACCGAAAAAAGGGATGNGTAGAAAAGCTAATGCAGCGGGGGACAGTTTCCAAATTCCTACGACATCGCCGTGTTAAATTCGCGAGTTGTTTGCATGCAAAAGAGATTTATCGGGAACTAGTAGTGGGTCTAAATGTACTAGAAGCGCACCAGTTCCGAACTAGAGATTTTCCCCACAGGGCATACTTATATACATACCTAAGTACCTAAGTAAGGCCTTTCTTTGGCACATGTGAACTTAGTCGTTATCGTTACAAGAGTATCCACATTTGTATGTATGTATACATATATGTATGTTTGTATATCTGATTACTTGCCTTCTCATCTATGAAAATCTAATTAATGAACTTATATATGTATGTACATATGTATGTAACTTAGCCGGATGGCCATTGACCACCTCTAAGTGGTTCACATCGGGCATCAGCGCTGCCTTAACGATTTCCTGCGGGTAAGTAAAATAAGCTCATTATTTTGCGCCAAGCTTAAAGTATACTCGTACTTTAAGTACTTCGTACAGTCGCTGTGGCTGAGTAGTTATACTTGGGTTCGCTCCCTGGTTCCAGCAACATCTAAATTATTTTTTTTTTTAACAATGGTCGCCCTTGGCAAGCAATAGCAAACCTTCGAGTATATTTCTGACATGAAAAGTTTCCCATAAATAAAATTTATTTGCCGTTCGGAGGCGGCATAAAACTGTAGGACACTCCATTTAACAACATCAATACGCACACCACTAAACGGAAGATAAGCTCGGCCAAACACTTATTATTATTATTATTTTTATAAGGTACTTAGTTACTCTTACGTGAGCATCAAAACAAGGTTGTCTCAAAGAGGTTCATTAGTTGATTGGAATTATTTTTCAACTGTATAATTGCATACATATGTACATACGAGTATACGTATGTACATATACATATGCCTTATTTCGGTTGATGACCTAAGCGGCGAATTTTTTATCAAAATCTTAAAGATTTTGCTTTTTGATCAATTATACAAATATAAAAAACGTTTTCAGAAAAACAAAACATTTTTTCTCTACCTTGGCTGTTATGAGTCATTTTACTGGCTATCACTCCCTATTGGGCTGTTAGGGTTTGAGAATGAAAAGAGCGATATTCTTTTTTCATTATTTTTATTCATTTACTTATTTAGTTATTTTCGTTCATATTTATATATATTTTCATTACACATTAGGATGGCCGTTAGTTATATGGGGTAAAAATAAAAGTGTTTGGATTCTCGGTCTCACCCCCTAGAAAGGAGTAAAGGGTAGTCCTTATTTTGAAAAGAGCTGGGATTCTCGGTCTCTAAAGTCTAAACTATATAAACTTTTAGGTCAATAAAAAAGATTTAGATGTGGCTCAAAGTGCTCAAGTTTTCCCATGCATTTTTTGTGGCGAAAAAACTATTTTTCGTTGAAATTGTATAGAAACCTTGAAAAGCAATATTTTTCTATCGGCAAACACTGTTTCTCTTCAGGAGACTTCAAAAAATACTACCCAATCGGTTATTTAAACTTCTACGAAAAATAGTTTTTTTCGCCACATAAAATACATGGAAAACGTTGAGCGAGAACCGAGAATCCGAGCTCTTTTTGAAATAAGGGCCACCCTAGTTACACATAAACATATGTATGGATATATCGTTATCTAAAGGTGAAAATTTTTCAATTTTTTTAAATTATTCAGGAGAGACGAAAAATCGACGTAGTTTCGCATTATCTGTTATTCTGCTTTAAAAACTGAATTTTAGAAAAAAGTGGACTTAGCAACTTTTAACCTTTAGGCAGCGGTATGTATAAATGATGTACATACATTTATACAAAAATATGTAGATGTGTTTGCAGGAATGAATTACCATTGCAAAACTATATTTTAAACAAATAAAGAAAATTTATGTAAAAAAGAAAGGAGCAGTGAATAGAAAATATCTCAGCCTTTCACATATTTTGAAGTTAATAGTAATATTCGACTCATTCCTATTTCATCCCGATTGCCCCATCAGTGCAGTGAATTGAATTTATTTCTTTGCTTTAATTTTGCATTGACCACAAGCAAGTTTCTTTACGGCTTTGCAACGTCATGCTTGGTTTGTGCCACATTTTGTGGTCAAACATACCCACACGCACTCACGAGCATTTGAGCTGGCGTTTCGTTCCACCTCTTGGCCGCAGCGATATGATTTGATTTGAAGGCTTTTGACAGTCGCCATGCCGGGTCTGTTGCGAGTCGCTTGCCAACAACAAATCAATTTTATTGCCGCTTCAACATTCATCATTTGGCGTGCCGCATGCAGCACAGCATAGCTAAATACGATCATACATTGGACAGTTCGACAAATATATTAAATGTAATTACGAAATTGCGCCACAATAAATAGCTTAACTCAGATTTTATGCATTGCTTCATTTGTTTTTATTTCTTTCTTTTTTTTTGATGGTAAAAATTATGTTTCAGTTTTATTTTTTTTTTTTATTGTTTTGCTGATAGAGATCATATTTGCAGTTAACAATTACGGTAATCAAATGCATTCCATGGCACTAAATAACAGCAGGAAAATGCAATTAAAATGGTAAACTGTTCGAATGCATTTCAAATTATTACTGAAGTCAGTGACTAAGCTGCCACTACTTTTAAATCCATTACCGGTCCATTTCAGTTTTTGTTTAGGATCAGGAGTTAACAAAAATCTTGTTGACTTTTCGTTCGTTAAATAGCAATGAATTTTATTACATCAGTGGCTATGCAAAACTAGATTTACTCACTCTCTTTCACATTTAAGAAATTTAGTTTTAGTTCATAATGACCATTTTCAAGAAAGATAATTCACCTAATTTACATACATACATAGTATAGCTAAACAAATAAACAACTAATTAAGTAATGAGTTATAGGAATTATGTAGATTTTGAGGATGTGTATTATGCCAGGAAACCGAGCTATTAAAAAGTTAGTGAGCAGTTGCCAGCTACACTGTGACCTCGTTTAGAGAGCTTAATATTTATTCCGTAATGCAAGTATCAATCAGAGTCATATGTTCATTCGAGATGCCAACGAAACTTTTCAGGTAATTCCTTATTTCCCCCTCATTTGCCTGCGAATAGTTTTAAGTTAGGGCTTAAACAAGATGATAATGTACGCGACAAAAAAAAAGTGTTTCTAAGGCACATATACATATATGCGAAAGTCTGCGAAGCACGGGAGTTTTTATTTCCTTTAAAAATTCTTAAGCTAAGCTAAATAATGTACCTTTACAATTCTTCCATTTTTTAATAGAAATTATCTCTCGTTAGTTTCTATTAAAAAAAATAACATAATACCGTACGCGACAGACTTTTCCCCCATACAATATTTTTTACTAATAACACATACGAAATTAAATTTTTAATTTAATATTTTCAGTTCTTCTATCCACCGTTCCGCGTTTTTCAAACCTTTTTCCGCCATCTGAATACGAAATGTAAAGTTATAAAGCCGTTTGAAATCATTTGCTTGCATTTTCGGTTTACATTTTCATAGAAACACCCCTAAGGCAGTAAAACTTAACCGTCCTTTTAGAACCGTATAATCAGAGCTGTAAATTTAAGTATTCAGTAGAATAAATGGTTTAAATCGCCTTTCATTACATTTTCAGCAAATATACTTTTATACATATGTATGTATATGAGCAAAAAATTAAAAATTTTAGTCATGCCACTTTGAAACAATAGCTATTTAGTTCTGAGTTTGAATCAATCATATTTACAAACTTCTATCTCGGTAGCACTTATCGGTTAAATACGGGTTTTAGAAATATCATTACTCCAGCGCAACCTATCGAACCAATTCTGAATTATAATATTTTTTACGTAGCTAATTTGAATAAAATCGGACTGTAAATATGGTTTTTAGATATATCTCGATTCGAGCGCCACCATATTACAACTTAAATTACTTAGTTTCGATCAAATTAACTATCGTAAATCAAGTTTGTTTTTACGATCTCTAGAGGTATTTGATAGGCTCGTGTACGTACGAATGTGTGGTTTGTATTTGATTGAAAAAAAAAAATGGTTACATGCCATCAGGCTTTCTGTTGTACATTTCTTTAACAGTAGGGACTTTAATAAATTACAATGCTCTTTGTCTTCAACTTAATTTATTGGCACATTTTAAAAGGTAAAATTACTTAATTTTAGCATGATTTGCTTATAAATAATGAATGAGCCGTAAATTACGATAATGCGAACAATGAAGTGCTATTTGAGCGAGCTCTTACTCACAATTCAATTTGCCATGAGACGAAACTGACGTGTTTTTTACGGATGTCCAGAGAGTCGTCGATGTCTGCCAAACACTAGAATAATTTGCTATTAAGAACTATGGAATCTATTTTTTTTAGAACGGCGCTGTGCCAGAGGATATGCTCGACACTCTCGACCTCTTTATCGTGCGCAGTAATGACTCCAACCACAGCACTATTAATGAAAAAAATCAATTAAAATTAGGGGTTTAGGCCTATTCTCGTTGACACTTTTCAAGGTTTCCCTTGCCGATCTTATTACTTAAAATTTGATATAATAAAAACGGTTCACAAGTGATGATTTTACTACCCTTTACCTTAATAAATAAATTAATATATACATATACTTTACTTTGTTGTCTCATTACTTAGCTTGAAAGTATATATACATGAAACGTGGGATTAAACCTTCTCTCATGGCTAAGAGTTAATACTGTATCCACAGGTGTACTCCAAACATAAAGATCGTTTTTATAGGGAAATATCTTAAACCAATATCATTAACCAAATGCAAGATTTTGAGCGATAATCTTTCGAGTTTCTCCGATAAAAGTCATTCGACTGCATATCTTATTAACGTGCGGTCCCATCAGATGTCGAAGGGTCGCTGAAGGTGGAAGAGTGGTCTAGATTTTTCGTTAGTTAGTTGAGGCCAAACGAGTCGTGCTAAGTATTCCGTACATAGGCTCTGCAACCAGAGAGTGCAAGATGTTAGCAGACGAATAGGTTTCTTTCCTTGTCAGTTCATCAGCAAAAAAATTATAGTTTAAAAAAACTAAAAACACGCGTTTATTACAGTAAAAACTAAAAAGAAAGAAATATTTAATAGATATAAAGATTCCGTTTAGGAATAATAGGAAGTTCCATAACTTTACTAAATTTAACTTTTTCAACTGGCTTAAAACACGATTAAAGTGATTGGCCCGTAGACATAAATAAAATAAAATAAAATCGACTGTAAAGTTAATTACAACTTTTTAACAACATTTTTATTGGGATGATGCTATGCTAAAGTCACCACCTGATTAATGTGTGAGGTTAAGCTCCTGCTAATAAAAAAGAATGAAACTGTGCTGAACTGAGTGGAACGGAACTGTTCCCAGTGGAAAAAGGCTTTCAAATTTCTTGCAAATATTTATATGAACTGATAGGAAAGCACAAAAAAAAATATACATATATATATACGCTTTTGATCCGGTTTCACGTAAGTGCATATGTAAATGGCAAAATGGTGCTCCCTGTTTTCTAACTGGCCTGCGAATTAAGTAAAATGTAAAAGAAGGTACTTATTCTACAATCCATATTTTTAACCTAGAGAACGAAATTCTTAGTGCATTTGGACTTCCGGAAGTTCTTACTTTTAAACTCCAAGGTGGACATTTCAACATACGGTCTACACTCCAAACGCTATGATATGGAAACACTAAAAATGCTTAGATAACTTGCGCACGTGGCTAGTGCTACGTTTAGTACCGTCCAAGAAAACTTTACAGTTAAAAGTAAATTAAAATGCTCATAATAAAGAAATGAAATTTAGTAATAAAATTATAAAATAAACACATGTGTTGAAAGTACCAACCATGTGCACACACATATCGTCGTTTAAAGTACAAATCCGCGTATCAACAAAATGCAAAACCGCGTATGTGAGGTTGCATAAATTATTTTCTAGAGAGTAAAAACACTCATATTTCAAAATGTTTCTCTTTTTTATAAAGCAATCCCATTTCTGGCTAGCATATTTTAGGACGAATGGATAGGGATTGAGCCAAAGGCTTGTATGAGCAAATCCAATTTTTGGCAGCAAATGCCAGTTACGCGGTTTTGCAGAATGATGGTACGCGGTTTTGTACTTTAAACGACGATATGTAGATGCATACAAGCAACCCAAAAACAGAAGCAAGCCGCGCAAACTTAACATTATGTACTGACTAACAGTATATACATTAGGGTGGTCCAAAATGAGTAAGGTCGGAATTTTAATGCTCTCACACCCTAGGATTGATCTATATCGAAAAAAGTATGCCCCTATTTTTTATATTTTTTTTTGAAATCAAAAAATATTTAGAGGTCGCTAAAAGCGCTCCAACTTACTCATGTATTTTGTATGGGAAAAAACAACTTTCCGTGGAAATGGTATGGAATTCTTGAAAATCAATATCTTTCGATCGGAAAACTCTGGTTCTCTTCAGGAGACTTCCAATAACAATAACCAGTTATTTACTTAACCATCTTTTTATAATGTAGATTTTTTATTTATCCCCCATTACATTTTCTGGCATTTACTAGGGGTTTTAGCGATCCTATAAAATATAGTTACTAAGAAAAAATTGTTAAAGAAATAATTGGGTTTTACTATTGGGAATTTGTTGAAGAGAAACAGAGTCCTCTAATCGGAAAATATTGATTTCCAAGAATCCCATACCATTTCCACGAAAAGTTCTTTTTTCCCACACAAAATAACTGGTAAACTTTGAGCGCTTTGAGCGACCTCTAAATATTTTTTGATTTCAAAATAAAAAATAGAGGTATACTTTTTTTCATATAGATCAATCCCAGGGGGTGAGAGCATAAAAATTCTGACTTTACTTTTTTTACATACATTTTTGGACCACCCCAATATACATACTCCTGCTTACATATTTATGTATGCAGTTTGACTGACGTTAAAAAGATTAATGTGCCTAATTGCCATTGACACGTTGACCAAGGTGTTGGTGATGATGATGACAACAATGACAAACATGACTATAATGACAATGAAGATAGCGGCTTAAGACGACTTTATTGCGTTGCTGAAGCTAACAGGCCGGCGCACACAAGGCAAAAGTGACGATTTAGCTGGACAAAAAATAATTAACTAATAAAATTGATTTGGGGTGTGGGAAATTTATATTATATAATGGTTTAAAACTATTTAAGCAAAAATAACAGCATTAATAAAAATATAAATTAACCGACCCCTGCGAAAATGGTTTTATCTGATGTTTACATTTTGATATTAATACAAAATAAACAAGTAAGAAAGTCTAAGTTCGGGCAGAGCCGAACATTAAATACCCGGCGCAAGTAATAAATATACTTCACCTTTCCGTAACCTACCGCTACATGATAAGCCGGCGTGTATAAATTTTAAGTAAACTAGCGTCCTTAAATTTCAAAATATTGAAATTTCAAGCATTTCTGAAATTTACCGTTATATGAAAAGCGGCCGTAATTTTAGTCCGATTTCAACAATTTTCAATGGTTTACTTTTATGTGGCAAGCACAATAACCATACCGAGTTTGGTACAAATTGCTAGAACGGTTAGCGAGATACATATACGTGATCATAAGTGGGCGGTGCCACGCCCATTTTCCAAAATTTTATCATAAACGTATTTCCTGGCAAAGAATTGTTGCAACCATCATTTTGAATAAATTAGCTTTAATATTTACTGATTTATCGAGGATTTCGTATTTCTCGAAATTACCGTTATATGGGATGTGGGCGTGGTTATTGTCCGATTTTAAAAATTTTCGGCCATTTGGTATGCTGTACCAGGGCCAACAACTGTGCCAAGTTTGGAATAAATTGATGCAGCGGTTACCAAGATATACACATGTAACCATAAGTGGGCGTGGCTACGCCCATTTTCCAAAAATTTATAATATTCTTATTTTTCGTCTAAAAATTATTGTAAATATCAATTTTGAGTGAATTATCTTCAGTAGTTACTAAAATATCGCAGTTTTCGTATTTCTGGAAATTACCGTTATATGGGAAGTGGGCGTGGTTACAGTCCGATTTCGCCCATTTTCAATACCAACCTACCTTGGATTAAGGGAAACCTACATACCAAATTTCGTTGAGATATCTCAATTTTTGCTCGAGTTATCGTGTACACGGACGGACGGACAGACGGACAGACGGACAGACGGACGGACAGACAGACATGGCTTAATCGATTTCTTTTTTCATCCTGATCATTTATGTATACATTTGTCTATATCTATCTCGATTCGTTTTGCCTGTTACAAACAACCGTTATGTGAACAAAGTTATAATACCCTTGTGCACAAGTGCGCTCGGGTATAAAAAAAATTGTAACGGAAAAATATTATACAGGTAGACCTTGGACAACATAGGGGTTTCGTAGCAAATTAAAAATTTGGAGATTTATCGTTTCGCCTTTGCATTTTTATAATTTTATTTGTCAGTCAGCTGATGCGAATAGATTATTTGGTAGCTGTAAATAAAATAAAATGACTCCTAAGGTGGTTCAGAGGGACAGCTAAATTTTTGTGAGGGCTTTCTAAACAAAAACATTTTTTTTTTCTAATTAAATGACCGGAGTAGCCTCACTTTTTTATCATCTACGGACCAAGTATTTAATTTTATACGACTTTTTTAAATAACTACAATTTTAAAACTGATAGACGTAAACTAATGAAAAAATAAATAATATAAAAAAAAAATTGAAATAGAACAAAATTCAGACACTGTAATAGCGTAAAAGAATTATTAAATTGCAACCCTAAAAAGAATGCATATATCACAATTCTAACACTACTTTTGTTCTATATTAAAATATGTATAGCATATAAATGAGGCATTCTTTTTCATATCGGACACCAAATTTGGTGTCACAATTTCGATTGGCTTCACATTTTTATACCCGAGCGCACTTGTGCACAAGGGTATTATAACTTTGTTCACATAACGGTTGTTTGTAACAGGCAAAACGAATCGAGATAGATATAGACAAATGTATACATAAATGATCAG
>NW_016171991.1:0-3890 GCF_001687245.7 Rhagoletis zephyria | reverse complement strand
TGCGCCGGGTATTTAATGTTCGGCTCTGCCCGAACTTAGACTTTCTTACTTGTTTTTCTTCAGATATATGTATGATCTGTCAAAGTTTGGACCTTTTCGTAATTCTGACTAATCATGTACTTTTTCAAATTGTTGTTAATAGCTAAGTGAACTTTAGGACAATCATGAATATCCTATATATAGAAATGTTAGGCCTGTTTTTTTAGCTTTAACAAGGCGTTAAGATGAAGTCTCTACGATGGACGGAACTCGAGATATGACAATTTGAAAAAATACCTGAATGGTCAGAATAACGAAAAAAAAATTCTCGAATATGTGTTAGCTTATTGACATAATATATTTTTTTTACGAAACCCGTCCGACATGTATTTATACATAAGTATATATGCATACTATATGAAAGTGTAAATATGCAATGTGAATGAATTTCGGTTCCTTAGTTATTAGTTTATTCGCTTTGTAATTAGCTTTTTAAACAGATACAAAATAAAGACATTTACATATATATCTTTGGTTAAAAACACAAATTAATTTTTATTTCTAGCATCCACACTAAACCCAGACTACAAAACTACTTAGTCTGTTAGCATATTTAAAGCAACGGTAGTAATATCCCGGGATGCCGGGATTACCAATTTTAGTTCCCGAAATCCCGGGATTCACAAAATGGTCCGGGATTGGATGCCTTATGATGCCGGGGACGCATGCAATATGATTTAATTTTCCTTACTTTTTTGCTCATACAAACAGCACAGTTCCGCACCATTTTTTTTTTGCTTTTATAATTGTAATTTTATTTTGTAAAATAGTGACGGTAACTGCACCGCTCCTGATTTTTTATTGTTTTCAAACGTAATTCTGTGTTTATTGGCTGCTCGGTTTTCTCGTTCTAGCATTATATATCTGCACTCTAATGTGGGCGGATGTACTTTCAGCATACTGGCAATATAGAAATCTTACATATATGATACAGGGCTACCGCTGATTGAAGTGCCTGTGCGCACGATATGCATTCGGCAAGCTGCGGGTACTCTAGTAACATAATGCAAAACGTTGCTTCATAAAGGTGTTCTTACACGATATGTGTTTGCATCTGTAAATGTTACTTTTTCAATACATATGTATTCACAGTCTTTATTTAACTATTTAAAAATACGTTCTTTGAAAACGAAATAAACTAAACTCAGATGATTCTATCTGTGCGTCAGATGAAAATAGAAACCTTTCTATTTCGTATGTACGTGCATCTGCGCGTAAGAACACCTTAACTAATACTGTCCCTTAGGTGGTCAAACATTAAGCAGCGTTCACACGTATTTTCATAGATATTAAATATCATCGCAATTTTAAATTTTTGTCCAGCTAAATCGTCACTTATGCCTTATGTGCGGCGTATGACTAGTGTCGCCTGTCTAACTATATATATATATGTACATACATAAGTATATATACATATGTATGTATGTATGTACTTATTTTAACTATCTGCCGTTGGCCAGCTGTTGTCTGGGAATTTTGTCGCGTGTCAACGACACGGTTGGATTAGCGCACTCAGCGACGTACTGCCCCCAGACGTGGACGGGCTTGTTTTGCTTCATTTGCGCCATATGTACATACATATGTACGTAGAATGGCTGGGAAGTGAGTGAGTCAATTTGTGTAAGTGTTTCGTCCGCGGTTTTTGTTATTGCTATTGTTTTTGCTATTAATAAATATCAGCAGCTTAAAGGTGTTAGTTTCGGCACGCATGCGCGTATTTGCTTAATTGTTTGTAACAAATCATAGACAGATGAGTGAAAGTAATCAAATTGCGTGCAACATGTGGCACATTGACTTTATATTCATATGTTGGCAATTTTAGACTGAAGCCTATAGATGAGCATTGGTTGTAAGTCTTACAAATCTAAGTGCTTTCGTTTTCCGACTGCTGCTGTAATAATTTTTATACTGATATTATTTTAATATTCAACACTATTTGCTTGAGGTAAGTAGCGCGCTTATACTTATGTCCATACATGCATATGTATCTACAAATGTACATGCATACAGCTAACCGTGGAAGTAAATAGATCTGACTGATTTTCTGAAAAGCTAACTTTTTGTGATTTTTTCCGCTTTCATTTAAAAATGTGTAGCATATGTACACCCGTGTGTATACTTTACAGTTTTAAGCCTTTTTTACGCATGTCGACAGCTGTGGCAGCCGCGTGGTTAGGGGAGTGTATCAACTCTTGGTACGACTTAGGCTCTATACCTAGTCTGAATAATATTCAGAAATGATAAAAAAAAAACACTTTCTCTAATAGCCCCTCGACATACAATGGCAAAGCTGCTATTTATCATTCGGAGTAGATATAACTCGCTGTCGCAACGCCCATCGCGGCGTGAAACGATACAAGACCATGCTCGATACTTTTCGTTGGCCACCAAGTAATTTGGGTATCGATACTTTTGAACTAAGCACTGAGTAGGTGTCGAAAAAAATATTCGTATCGAAAACCGAAACTAAGTCAAATTTTGTTTCGGAATCTTTTACTCCACTGTTATTCCTAATGGGCCCCTGCACACTAGACCGCGCGATCTGACTACTCGAACGCAGACTAGACACAGCTAGTGGGTCTGGTGGTGAATGAGGGCAAAACGGAGTATACGCATCCGCGGAGCATTCATCTCCCGGTAGGCAATTATGATTTCTATACAGTAGGCGACTTCGTTTATTTAGGAACCAGCATTAACAACGTTATTTGCCCTGAAATTCAAGGTAGAATCACTCTTGCCAGCAATTGCTACTTTGGACCGAGTGGATAATTGAGAAATAAAGTTATCTCTGGTTGTACAAAAATCACACTCTATAAATCACTCATCATGCGTCTGCTGGTCTATGGTGCAGGGACATGAACAATGAAAACATCTGATGCGGCAGCGCTAGGAGTGTTCGAGAGAAAGATTCTATGGAAGATTTACTGGCCTCTGCGAGTGATAACCTCCAATAGCTTCCCTGCAAAAATTTAAGGACCAGGTGGTCCACTGGGTCGTAGTTTTGAAGTGTATGCAAACGGACCAGGTTGCATACTAGTAACTTGTTATGCTGACCTGGACCACTTCAAACTTAAAAAACTGATATACATGTGTGTTGAACACCACCTGTTCATGACCCATCAGCAATATGATTCGGTTGCCGAATATGCCAGGGTCCAAAAAGATTAGTTGTCTGGGTGGTCTCATGTTATGCAGCGGTGGACCAGAAGTGGTCAGGTCCAATGACATCGTAATGTTAATGTAACCATATTTTCTCCATATATTCGGAACATTTTGGTTACTACGTTACAAAGTAGCGTGGTCCTTTACTAGCATTTAACCTAGTCCCACTTTTTTCGGGGTTACGTCGGATTAAAAAATAGCTGTTCGCGCTGGTTCGGCCATTTCGTACGAATAGACGCAAACGTCACAGTTCTGAAATTGTACAACACAGATCCCGATGCTTGTAGTAGAGAAAAATGAATGTTTCTCCTGCCATGGAAAAACCAGGTACAGTAGGACCAGGTACAACTTGCACTTGGCATTTCTAATTGGCGTCAATTCACTCAGCGACTGGCGTGGTTTATTGGACTCGCTCCCAATTGCTTACGGGATTGCAGCGATAATCAAAATGAAGAAGCAGTCAGTACACTACTAAGTATGTTTTTGTTTTGCTTTCGCCGCTTGCATAACTTCAACAGTTTTTGCATTTCCTAAACATTTGGGGTTTACGGTGGGTAGCGCACCGTAAATAGCTCACGTAAAAATGAATATTTTTCCGAAATATTTTGTTGGAGGTCTTCAAATATAATAGTTTTTTTACCCCGCCGGAAAGACCGCAACTTTTTTTGGAGATGCAGTCTAATGTACAT